>NW_020526380.1:0-110897 GCF_003368295.1 Carassius auratus | reverse complement strand
CCTCCTCAAAAATCCAGCATATTTTCCTGCACCAGAAGTGACTTTTTGGCCAGCATTAGAGCTACAGAACCCTGATTTGTCGAGGTTCTGTCTAGCACTTTGCCCCTTCGATAGCTCAGCTGGTAGAGCGGAGGACTGTAGGTTGGAGTGTTGGCAATCCTTAGGTCGCTGGTTCGACTCCGGCTCGAAGGAGGTCTGTTTTTAAGTGCCCAACCAAATTTTTTGGTTTGGAGCTGGCTTTCCCACCATTTTTTGGTTTGGAGCTGGCTTTCTCACAGCTATCGGCAGAGCTTGAATTCGCAGTCCACAATGGAAGGCAAAAGAGCTTTCCCTGACCGGGAATCGAACCCGGGCCGCGGCGGTGAGAGCGCCGAATCCTAACCACTAGACCACCAGGGAGGGCTGGTGGGCTGGTGGCTGGTGGGCTGTTCTGCTGACAACAAGGTGAGAATGAGGAGATATCAATGCTTGCCACCGTCACATCGAAAAGCACAAGTCTTTGGCAATCGGGGGCTTTTACTATCGGTGGCCAGTGGCGCTCCATGTCACCTGTAGGTCGTGGTTATTCTTTGTTATGACAGCCAATCACGATCCCGGCTGCAACCACGAAACTTATGTTTTAACCAATCAGCGCTCGTATGCAACCGCGAATTAGCCAATCAGCGCTCGTATCGTAACCGCGAATTTGCCAATCAGCGCTCGTATCGCAACCGTGATTCCCCCCAGTAACAACAAGCAATTAGCCAATCAGCGCTCGTATCGCAACCGTCATTCCGCCCAGTAACAACAAGAAATTGGCCAATCAGCGCTCGTTCCTTATCCGCGATTCTTCATAGTAACAACAAGTTATCAACAACAATTGATAACGTCAAGAACCCTCGGAGACTTGCGGATCACGGCTGAAGAAGAAGATAACAGTCATCGATTAATTTCTTACCAACATTTGCAATGTAAGTGAATCTTTTATCAATAAAAAAGTAACACAATACTGGTGGACAAATATGCATTAATTCATACTTAACGAATGCACAGATAATCACGAGTTAATGAAAACTAATGAAGGACTAACTTAAACCATTAATTAATGATTACTACATCAGCAACTAATAAACATTCTATATGTTTCATAGATTAATTAATACATACAATTTTATTATTTAAATTTACTTTAATGTATTAGTTCCGTAATAACATTATATTAACTAATGACGTAAATGTATATTTTAATTAATTACTACAGTGGCCAAAGCTACTTCAACTTCCAGTTGTCAGCTTTAATTAATCATTAGCTAATGATTTTCAAAGGAATCATGTTATGACTTTACATGTTGAGGTAAAAAATTATTAACCAATTGTTAATATGTTATTGTGGTTATGGATTTTTTTTAAATTAGTCGTACCTCAACAAGTAAAGTTAAAGTAATAACATAATGATATCTTTACAAATTATTAGCTAATGATTCATTAATGATATAATTTGACACTATTAGTTAATATAATATGTTATTAAGGAATGAATAAATTATGACACTTAACTAATAACAACAATTTATTGATTACTTTATCTATGAATCATATAAAATGTTCATTTGTTGCCAATGCAGTAATCATTAATAAATGGTTTGGTCCTTAATGAGTTATATATTAAATCATGATTATCTGTGCATAAATTAAGTATGAATTAATGCATTTAATTGTATTTATTTAATGCATACTAGTGCCAGCATATTGTAACATGAGTTGTGTTTTTATGTTAACATAAAAATAAAGTGTCAAATATATAAAGTTGTTTTGAATGAATAACCTGTAGTTCAGACAAGCTTATAATTCAGCTGATCAATGTAAAATATTATTAAAAAAAAAAAAGTATTTCATATTTGGTAGATTAGTCGACCAAGCAGAATATAAAGTATATTAAGTTACAGTTTTACCAGCTGCAACATTAAAATGATTCTTACACATTAATTCATTACTTGTTATAATGCAATAATATAGTATACATTATGCTTCTACTTTTAGTACTTTAAGTATATTTTGATTCTAGAATTTTGTATGTATGATCTTTATTTGTAATAGAGCAGAAAAATTTGTGAAAATTTTGTCTTTAAAAAGGAGATCACATAGAATAGACTGAACTTTCCCTTCCCTTTCTCAGGTGGGACAAAAGTTCTATTTGAATGTATAATAATTATCTGAAAAATTATCTCTTACTCTGGGATAATTCTGATATGTTAGCCAACATTTTTAGCCTGTAGGAAAATATATACACAAACAAAGCATAATATAAAATCAACATTACAAGGTGATCATAAGTAAATACAGTTCACTTTTTTAATTTAGATGGAACCTCGCTTCAGGAGACGGGCTGATGGCAGCCTGAATCTGACGGATACAGTGGAAGCGTCAAAGGTGAAGGAAGCCAACAAAGGAAAGCCGTACACAAGACCCCTGCCCCCGGAGAAAGTGCTAGACAAAGCCAGGAAAAGTTTAAGTGAGCACCACGGAGATCTGTCTAACAGAAAGCACCTGTTGGGTTTCTTTGAAATCCAATTTGGTGTATTTCGTGGGCAAACATTTAGGTGGGTGGCTGAAAATGCCCTGGGGTATGCTGCTTACCTGGTGGCAGCTATGAAGAGGGACCCCACAGGAGGCAGCAAAGACTCCCAAGAACATGCCCACAACAAGGGGAGTTTCAGGGAGTATATTGAGCTCTTTCCTTCTGGCAGAGTTGCCATTGCCATGAAGGAAGAGCAATATGCTGGAAAAGCTCCCCAGCATGCTGCTGACTCCCAGCACTCTGCCCCTACAGAGTTCACCACCCCCACGCAGCACGCTACCACCACCCATACTTCTACTGCCTCTCTCCGCTCCCTCTTGGTAAGAAAGCTGCCTAACCAAAAAAACTTGAACAAGGCTGTAGAAAGACTGGTTTCCCCCCTCAAAGTCGCACCTTGTAAGCAAACATTTATTTGTATAACACTTTTTTGGTTTGTTTAGTATTTATTGCTGTTCAGTAGTCATGTTTATCTGTTTGTCCTGTGTTTTTTTGTAGCTTTGGCCCAGGCACGTGCACGGCCCTCAGCCACCCTCACCTGTCCAGCTGTGTCCCTTGAGACAGCCACAGGGCCCTCAGCCACCCTCACCTGTCCATCTGTGTCCCTTGAGACAGCCACAGGGCCCTCAGCCACCCTCACCTGTCAAGCTGTGTCCCTTGAGACAGCCACAGGGCCCTCAGCCACCCTCACCTGTCAAGCTGTGTCCCTTGAGACAGCCACAGGGCCCTCAGCCACCCTCACCTGTCAAGCTGTGTCCCTTGAGACAGCCACAGGGCCCTCAGCCACCCTCACCTGTCCAGCTGTGTCCACTGAGATAGATGACAGCACACTGCTGGCAGAGGCAGCTAAGTTTGAGGCATCATATGTGGCATGTACGTTTATACTTATTTAAAGTATTCAATGTTTCCTTTCCAGGGATAATAAAGTAAAGTGAAGCAATGTGAATTTGTTTATTTATGTGTTTATTTTCTGTTTTTCTATTTTATTTTATTTTTTCAGCAAGACGAGTTTGTCTTCCGGCTGGATGGACACACACCCTGCCTGAAGTGGACCAGAGGTGGATCTCCAAGGCCCTGTTCAGGTGGACAGCACAGGGGCATCCCGAGCTGGTATTTAGTAGGGTGAACAAACTTTGGTGGTATCCTCCACCCGTGCCACTGAAGACCAGCAATTCTCCTTCCTTGGAGAATTACTTTGGCCATCGCCTGCTGCTCTGGATGCCACGAAAACTGTGGCAAGTGAAGCTGACTTGTCCGCATCCAGACTGTCAAAAAGAACTTCTGACCTCAGCTGGCTTGCATCAAAAGATCAGGCAGGTGGTTGCCATGGGTGAGATGTACTTTGTTGCATCTGAGTACCTGGCCTGCCGAAGATGTAAGAGGAAGGTCATCAGCTGGAGCCATGATCTCGTTTCCCAGCTCGACATTGGCCACAGGGTGCTGTTCCCTTGCATTCTTACTTCAAAACTTGCATGTGACTTCGAGGTAGTAACTTTGATGCGTCAGCGCGGGCTGGGAAACAGCAGCAGCCAGATCCAGCGCAAACTACAGGAGCGTCATGTTGATGTCTGGTTGCAAAAGACAGTCCAGTATCTGACAGATTGCAAGGGGGTTGCCAGTGCTGTCACGACGAGCCTGATCCTGCCTGTGACATTTGAACCTGTTCCTTCAATGCCTTCTATACCCAAGCACCGATGGCTGATGCAGGTGTACGCCCAGGATGTCCTGCAAAGGCTGGATGAGGTCAAGGCCACTATAACATCACAATATGGTCGAATCTTAAAAATGGATTCTACCAAAAAAGTGGCCAGAAAACTAGCAGGACGCAGCTATGGCACTGCTACTTGGGCTACTAATGTTGGCAATGAGCATGGACAGGTGATCATGTCCGTGCTCACAGCGAGCGAAGGTTTTGGTCTGGGGCCAATGATAGAAGGCCTTATCAAGCGATACAGAGTGGCTGGGGTGGCTCCTCCCGAAGTGCTGTATGTCGACCGAGACTGCTGTGGCAACACTCTTTTGAGGAGGATGTTTGAAGAGTGGGAGCAAATGACCATCCGGTTAGATGTCTGGCACTTCATGAGAAGGTTTGCTGTGGGCTGCACCACCGACTCACACCAGTTATATGCCACTTTTATGAGTGGCCTCAGCCATTGTATTTTCATGTGGGACCAGGTCGACCTGACTGCCCTGAAGACAGCGAAGCATGCAGAGCTAGAAGCTGATGGGAAACCATCATTCGAAGCTGATGTGCTACGCTGTATCAGTCGTAGCGAGCTAGCGCTGCATTGCAGGAGAACCACTCGCGGGACCAAAGAGACCCTGGCATTGATTGAGAGCCATGTTCAGGCCTTTGATGGAGATGCTGGTCGTGACACTCTGGGAGTCCCACTAATAAACTCAGCCCGCATGAGAGAAATTTTAAAGTCCCAGCGGAAGCATGTGGCCTGCATCCAGGATCCTGTCGGTGTGCAGCTCTACATGCAGACGGGTACTGTACTGAAGGGAGGGCACCGCCTGCCAACATACCGCTGTGCCAGAGGTTCCACTTCACTTGAGTCATTTCACCTGCACCTTAACAGATTCATCCCAGGTAATAAATTATTTAATTGAATTATTAAATTAAGATATGATTTATACTGAAATAATTATGAGAATTGCAAGAACAGCTATTTGTGTATTTATAGAAAAAATTTTGTGCTGTGAATTTATTATTATTATTTTTTTTTCATTTATAGGCACGCTGGCAAGTGACACCTTCTTTCAGGCATATCTTTTGGATGGGCTTGCAAGGTGGAATGAGGACCGGGCAGTGGCAGCAACAACTAATCAGCAGCAACCACATTCCTACAACCATCTACTGCGTCATGCGGTCAACACTCTTGCAGAGGAGCTCATGGGCATGAAAATCATTCCTTATGTTGGGCCAAGAAATTACACTGGTATATAACTATTTTTTTTTTTTAGTGATACTTTAATTTAAGTATAAACCATTGAACCACTAAGTTATAATATAATATTGTGGTATGTTATCTAATTGTCAATGTTTTTCAATTTTAAAGGTGAGCTTATTGGAGTGGAATATCTTTACCAGCAAACTGGTAAAGTTCTGCAGGACTACAAGTTGGCCATTGAAGAGTCAGAGACTACTGAGGTTGGTATAGAGGTGGATGAAGGTTATGCTGAACTTGAGGAGTTTCAGGACATCACTGTCCCCACCTTTGACACTGAACGGACACCTGCTGCCTCTACACAAGCATCAGTGTCTGCAGCGTCTGCAGCATCATCTCCAACTCCTCCAGCAACCAGCCCCACGTCATCACTGTTTGTGGTCCCTCCATCACCAGTGTCATCTCCTGTCAGCAGCTCACTGCAAACTCAATCAGATCTAGCACTCTTTCCTGGAGCACATAGCTGTGAGTTTTACCATAAAGTATTCATAAAGATTTCGGTATTTGTTATCACACTAACTATAAATTTGTATTTATCACATTGAAAGGCATAAATACAAATTTAAAATAAATATTTACCTTTTTGATGTTGTCCCAGTGGACCGATTATCTGCAGAAACGGATCGTCAAACATCGGAAGAGAACACTTCACATGATGTAAGGGTCCAGTTTATTTTTTATTTACATTTACATGTGTGTAAACATAATCTGGGTTACATTGGATGTGCTTTCATGTGAATATTTGTATTCATTGATGCTATCAAAAGTTCCTAAATTATCTTTCATTTTAGGATTCGGTTGGACCTGATAATATTGAGGGGTATGGAGCCGTGCAGGACTTGGCAGAGTTTTTGGTTAGCCTCAGAGACCACCGTCTGGCTTTGTCAGGAGAAGAGTGCATCAAGATCATCTCCCTATGGCAGGCATTGGGGGAGTATGACAAGAAAAAGACCATTTACCCACCACGTCACCAAACCCACCTAAAACAGGGACGATTCAGGGCCACTAAGAAGATTGTGGCCCCAGGTGTTGAGAGCACCAAAAGGTATGTTATATTTAGTAAATACAGGGTTTACAATTTTTTTGGTAAAATATATATATCTGAAACTGGCTGAAATATCACCTACAACATTTTTTGTTTAGTAACCTGACACCTTCATGACTAGCTTATCTTGGTTATAACATAAATTATTAGTTGTGATTTACATTTAATTCTGACTATATATATTAGGTTGCTAAGTATGTTACATTGCTATGGACACAGTTCCAACCGCACATTGGAATAATTAATTTAGCAGAAACAAAGCAATCATTTCTTAAATAAGTAAAATCATTTTGTATCATTATGTTGTGTCAAATAATTTGTCTTTTACTGTACTTTAGTAAGTAGCCATGTAATAAGCGGGATAATATGCAGTCATTATTGTGGGAAAAAGTCTGACAGGCTGACTTACAACACCCTGTAATAATTCTACAACACAGTAATCCAGTAGAGACCTGATTTATTGATATGACATTTAAACATCAAACTAAAAACAAAACAAAGAAAGAAACCATACCTATGGGCAGATATTATCAATGAACAATTAGACAACACAAAGCAAAACAGACAGAATAGAAAAGGGAAAATAAAAATAAGATCACACAATGAAAACAATCTTACATTAATAATATGTATCCTGTTGTAATTTGCAGGTGTTTCGTTGGGGCTCATAGTCCTGCACAGTGGCCTGACTGCAACCGAGTGGTGGAGGCCATTTTCACAAGGCTCTGTGCTCTCTACCCAAACGCGGTGCGCTGTGAGGGAGTGAGGGTGTCCCGCTTCACTGTTGTAGCACGTGCTTACAAGCACATCCGTGAGTGCATCCTCACCAATGCTAAGGTGATGAGTGAGACCACCATCCAGCTCCCAGAAGTGAACGCTGCAACAGTCACACAATGGTTGGTAAATTGTCACAGCTAAGCCTAAACTTAAAGCAGTTAAAGGCTGATGTTACACAGTGCAACTTTTTTTGATCAATGCTGCTTGTCAAAATTCTCAGTGGGGAACGTGCCCAAGAAACATTTCTCAAAAATGTTTGTATCATCAGCCTTAATGTAACCATGGCTGCTTTGCAGGTCTAGAAACAAATCAACAAGAGTTCAACTTCTGTTTTCTTCTTCATTATGAAAGATAAGATTTATGACGTGGATCAGCTGTCTTCAACAGACTGCAAGAATCAATAATTCATAATACAATGTTAATCTCAATAAAGTAGCCATTTCACAAAAGCAGTAATACATTAGACGACTGCTGTGTGATCTCAGCTGTGTCATGCTGCTGCGTCACAGTCATGACAAATAGTAGTTGATCTTTTGTATTGCTTAAATGTTTATTAATATTGGTTGTTTTATGTTTCCCAGGTTCAGCAGGCGTGGAAAGTCACAGGAACAAGAGATTTTGAAGCAGGGTATCCAAGCCCCAGATGCACCCATGGCAGGACCCGAGACGCTTCCTGCTGCTCTGCAGAAAGGACCAACTCTGTATCCAGGCAATTTGGCTAAGCCTCACCTTTTTATCCTGCCACCAAACACTGCTGGGAAGGCAAAACTTAAGGGGAGGTCGCAACCCCAGGCCATCTCCCAGGCTCCAACATCACATCAAGGCCTTCCTGTCATTGCACCAGCACTACCCGTCTCTCTCCCTTTCATTTTACCATCTGTGCAGCTTCCTACAGTGATAGGCACTTGCGCGCCATCCACTACAGTGCCAGGTACCTCACAGGTGATGTTCTTCAACCTCCCATTACCTTCAGTTATGCCACCATCAGCTCAGACACCGACATCCGGTCAAGATGTTCCTTACTCCACTCAGCAATATAGAAAGAGAAAACTGGAGAGGGAGCGCACTGGAACTGTCACAAGAAAATATGTGAAGAAGACAGACGTCATTCTTTGCAGAAAGTGTAACAAAGAGAGAAAGCCACCATCACATCTTCAGTACTTTGGCAACTGGTTCTGCAAAGAGTCTGAGACTCAATCATATGATGAATGGAGGGCTGTGCTGCAGGAACGAGGTTATAGAAAAAAAAAAAAGGGAAATGGCAACCCTCCAGCTTCTTAAAACTGCTATTTCAGCACATTATATTTTTATTTGGTTAATGTTTGCTTTATAGTGCAATTTACAAGTCTCCCACAATGACAGCTGTCTCTAAAATGTGTAATTACTGTGTTTCCTCTGCTGCATGCCTCTGTTGGGAAAATATTTGATATTTCATATATATATATATATATATATATATATATATATGGTATGTTTATGTTTTTATTATTATCATTATTTTGGTTTTGGTATATTTTATTTACTTTTTTTTAGGGGCGAATATGTCATAATTGCACTACTGTGGTCCATTTTAGTTTTAAATTAACTTTTTTTTGGCTAATATGTCAAAATTGCACTACTGTGGTAAATGTTTGTCTTGGTTTACTATTTATTATTTTCTTAGTCTGATGTCAAAATTGCACTGAAAATGTTTGTTTTGGTTTGATATTTATTATATTTTTACACTGATATGTAAAAAGTTTACTACTGTGGTAAACATTTTTGGTTTACTGTTTATTATTTTAAATTGATGTGTAAAAATTGCATTGCTGTTCTAAATGTTTTATTGGCTTTAAAATATATATGGAGATTAAAAGGATTGTTAATATTTGCCCTCACACTATTGTTATTGTGTTTGTTTTGGTTTTATATTTATTATATTTTTACACTGATATGTAAACATTTTTCTACTGTGGTAAACATTTTTGGTTTACTGTTTACTATTTTTAATTGATGTGTAAAAATTGCACTACTGTTCTAAATGTTTTATTGGCTTGAAAATATATATGGAGATTAAAAGGATCTCCCTCACACTATTGTTATTGTGCCTTTTTGTATTCTCACAATATTTGTACATGCATATATATTTGCACTGCTGTTATAATTTTTTTATTGACTTTATATTTGCAAATAAAAAGGGTTGTTAATCTTAATATTTGCACTCGCAATGTTTTTGTGCCTATTTCTCACTGTATTTGTAGTTGCACATTTTTTAAGTATTTCAGTATTACATAACAATAAAACACACACACAAAAAAAACAGGGACTTTCAGAATAAGTCAGAAAATATAATAATATAATATAATGTTATACTGTAAAAAAATAATATATTATACTGTAAAAAATGAGTAGTTAGCGCTGCGGGTTGTTAATCTTAATATTTGCACTCGCAATGTTTTTGTGCCTATTTCTCACTGTATTTGTAGTTGCACATTTTTTAAGTATTCCAGTATTACATAACAATAAAACACACACACAAAAAAACAGGGACTTTCAGAATAAGTCAGAAAATATAATAATATAATATAATGTTATACTGTAAAAAAATTATATATTATACTGTAAAAAATGAGTAGTTAGCGCTGCGTTATTCATGTGTTTTGTTGTGAAAATGCACAAAAACACAAATCATGTATTGTTGCAATGAAGATTCACGTTTTGTCTGTCAAATCATTTCGTTTTTTTTTTTATCCAGGGACATCTGGATGCTTTTGTCCATATAAGGTATTTCCTGTAGCGTGCGTCACAAGCTGGTACTTTTACGAGTTCGTTTTGGACTTTATGCGTGAGAGCGCCCTCCGGCGTCCGGTATGAATGAAACATACATAACGTGAGAGTGTTTACCTTGGACAGTTCCCAAATCAAAGTGAGGGGGACGAATTTACGTTCGATTAAATTATGGGGGAGAATGATGATTACGCACGCATGCATCAGCAGCGTCAAAACGGACACATTCCAGGAATTCCATCACTGGTCGGAGCGGGCCGCGAACTCGCGTACCTGTGCGTCTTTTAGGATCTTTACCTCGACTAATGGGCGCCGGCCTTGGCGCAATGGATAACGCGTCTGACTACGGATCAGAAGATTCTAGGTTCGACTCCTGGCTGGCTCGCTCTGTGCGTGTTTTTCACCAGTTTATTTTGTTGTTGTTGTTTTTTTTCTCCAAAGTCCAGAAGAAAAGGCAAATCTCCAGGCATTCTTCTTTTTTTCCAAAAAAAGACATATTCTGCACATCCATTCCGATATCTAGGGGAGACACGGACATGCTTTGGTATTGCCATTCGTCTCACAAGCACTCCGATAAGCTCGACGATTAACAGGGAAATAAACTGCAGGCTGGCAGCCAGTTGATTTTCGAATGAACAATTTCATCGCTACTCTGTAACTGCTTCATTACATTGAAGGGTATAATGCCATGTGGTTTTGATGTCACAGGCTTGCCATTTTGAAGCCTTATCACTAATTGCCACCTGGACATTGAGAATAATTTGTAATCTGCATTAAACTAAACGAGCGAATAATCAGCAATTTTGCGGATTAAAAATTGGTCTCACTTTCATTATTAACCTCACAATATGTCAGTTTTGTACCTTGACAGACCGACGATAGGCAGTTTTTCCTCTAGATAACGGTTGCCATGTGTGTTTTCAGATGCATGACACAAGTATTTTCACCTGGACAAGACCTTAGTTGCCAGTTCGAGGTATAAATTCAGCAATCCCAGGATTCTGGCCAAAAAACTGAACCATGGGTGAGTCAACAAACATGTCCCTTGAATGCATGCAACACTATTTATTTCAGTAAACCGTCCCTTCGGATGATTCTTGTATTGCCAAATTATTATCACATTGTTACAGTCACAAACCAAAAGCAACAGGCCACTACAAAACCCTGCCCCCACACTGGCCACATTTATGGAAAGTGGCCCACAAGCTTGTGGCCAGTTAAAGCTGGCCAGTTCCCATACGGTCTAGCAGTTAGGATTCCTGGTTTTCTCCTATGCGGCCAGGGGTCGACTCCCGGTATGGGAAAGCTTGATCTTTTTGCTTCCCTCCTCAAAAAGCCAGCACATCTTCCTGCACCAGAAGTGACTTTTTGTACAGCAGTAGAGCTACAGAACCCTGATAGATTGAGGTTCCGATGTCTATGGGGAGTCGCGGACATGCTTCGGTATTGCCATTCATCACACAATCTCTCCGATAAGCTCGGTCGATTAACGTAGTATTAAAATGCAGGCTGGTGGGCCAGTAGATTCTAGAATTAACAATTTCATCACTTCTCTGTAACCGCTTTACTACTTTGAAGGGTGCAATGCCATGTGGTTTTGATGTAATGGGCTTGCCATTTTAAAGCCTTATCACTAATTGCCACCTGGACATTGAGAATAAGTTGTAAACTGAGTTAAACTGAAGGAGCAAATAATCAGCAACTTTGCTGATTAAAAATTTGTCTCACTTTCATTGTTAACCTCACAATGTCATTTTAGTACCTTGACAGAGTGACGATAGGCAGTTTTTCCCCTAGATAACGGTTGCCTTGTGTGTTTTCAAATGGATGACATGAGTATTTTCACCTGGACAAGAGCTTAATTACCAGTTTGAGGTATCAATTCAGCAATCACAGGAATCTGCCCAAATAAACTGAACCCCCGGGGTGAGTAAAAAAACAGATCCCCTGAATGCCTACAACACTATATAATTCAGAAAACCCTCCTTTTGGATAATTCTTGTTTTGCCAAATTATTATCACATTGTTACAGTCACAGACCTAAAGCAACAGGCTACTACAAGGTTCTGCACCCACTCTGACCACATGTATGGAAAGTGCGCCAGAAGCCCATGGCCAGTTTAAGGTGCCTGAATCCCATATGGTCTAGCGGTTAATTCCTGGTTTTCACCCAGGCGGCCCGGGTTCGACTCCCGGTATGAGAATGCATGCTCCTTTTTGCTTCCCTCCTCAAAAATCCAGCATATTTTCCTGCACCAGAAGTGACTTTTTGGCCAGCATTAGAGCTACAGAACCCTGATTTGTCGAGGTTCTGTCTAGCACTTTGCCCCTTCGATAGCTCAGCTGGTAGAGCGGAGGACTGTAGGTTGGAGTGTTGGCAATCCTTAGGTCGCTGGTTCGACTCCGGCTCGAAGGAGGTCTTTTTTAAGTGCCCACCAAATTTTTTGGTTTGGAGCTGGCTTTCCACCATTTTTTGGTTTGGAGCTGGCTTTCTCACAGCTATCGGCAGAGCTTGAATTCGCAGTCCACAATTGGAAGGCAAAAGAGCTTTCCCTGACCGGGAATCGAACCCGGGCCGCTGCGGTGAGAGCGCCGAATCCTAACAACTAGACCACCAGGGAAGGGCTGGTGGGGCTGGGTGGGGCTTTTCTGCTGACAACAAGGTGAGAATGAGGAGATATCAATGCTTGCCACCGTCACATCGAAAAGCAACAAGTCTTTGGCAATCGGGGGTTTTTACTATCGGTGGGCCAGTGGCGCAATGGATAACGCGTCTGACTACGGATCAGAAGATTCTAGGTTCGACTCCTGGCTGGCTCGCACTGTGCGTGTTTTTCACCAGTTTATTTTGTTGTTGTTGTTTTTTTTCTCCAAAGTCCAGAAGAAAAGGCAAATCTCCAGGCATTCTTCTTTTTTTCCAAAAAAAGACATATTCTGCATACCCATTCCGATATCTAGGGGAGACACGGACATGCTTTGGTATTGCCATTCGTCTCACAAGCACTCCGATAAGCTCGACGATTAACAGGGAAATAAACTGCAGGCTGGCAGCCAGTTGATTTTCGAATGAACAATTTCATCGCTACTCTGTAACTGCTTCATTACATTGAAGGGTATAATGCCATGTGGTTTTGATGTCACAGGCTTGCCATTTTGAAGCCTTATCACTAATTGCCACCTGGACATTGAGAATAATTTGTAATCTGCATTAAACTAAACGAGCGAATAATCAGCAATTTTGCGGATTAAAAATTGGTCTCACTTTCATTATTAACCTCACAATATGTCAGTTTTGTACCTTGACAGACCGACGATAGGCAGTTTTTCCTCTAGATAACGGTTGCCATGTGTGTTTTCAGATGCATGACACAAGTATTTTCACCTGGACAAGACCTTAGTTGCCAGTTCGAGGTATAAATTCAGCAATCCCAGGATTCTGGCCAAAAAACTGAACCATGGGTGAGTCAACAAACATGTCCCTTGAATGCATGCAACACTATTTATTTCAGTAAACCGTCCCTTCGGATGATTCTTGTATTGCCAAATTATTATCACATTGTTACAGTCACAAACCAAAAGCAACAGGCCACTACAAAACCCTGCCCCCACACTGGCCACATTTATGGAAAGTGGCCCACAAGCTTGTGGCCAGTTAAAGCTGGCCAGTTCCCATACGGTCTAGCAGTTAGGATTCCTGGTTTTCTCCTATGCGGCCAGGGGTCGACTCCCGGTATGGGAAAGCTTGATCTTTTTGCTTCCCTCCTCAAAAAGCCAGCACATCTTCCTGCACCAGAAGTGACTTTTTGTACAGCAGTAGAGCTACAGAACCCTGATAGATTGAGGTTCCGATGTCTATGGGGAGTCGCGGACATGCTTCGGTATTGCCATTCATCACACAATCTCTCCGATAAGCTCGGTCGATTAACGTAGTATTAAAATGCAGGCTGGTGGGCCAGTAGATTCTAGAATTAACAATTTCATCACTACTCTGTAACCGCTTTACTACTTTGAAGGGTGCAATGCCATGTGGTTTTGGTGTAATGGGCTTGCCATTTTAAAGCCTTATCACTAATTGCCACCTGGACATTGAGAATAAGTTGTAAACTGAGTTAAACTGAAGGAGCAAATAATCAGCAACTTTGCTGATTAAAAATTTGTCTCACTTTTATTGTTAACCTCACAATGTCATTTTAGTACCTTGACAGAGTGACGATAGGCAGTTTTTCCCCTAGATAACGGTTGCCTTGTGTGTTTTCAAATGGATGACATGAGTATTTTCACCTGGACAAGAGCTTAATTACCAGTTTGAGGTATCAATTCAGCAATCACAGGAATCTGCCCAAATAAACTGAACCCCCGGGGTGAGTAAAAAAACAGATCCCCTGAATGCCTACAACACTATATAATTCAGAAAACCCTCCTTTTGGATAATTCTTGTTTTGCCAAATTATTATCACATTGTTACAGTCACAGACCTAAAGCAACAGGCTACTACAAGGTTCTGCACCCACTCTGACCACATGTATGGAAAGTGCGCCAGAAGCCCATGGCCAGTTTAAGGTGCCTGAATCCCATATGGTCTAGCGGTTAGGATTCCTGGTTTTCACCCAGGCGGCCCGGGTTCGACTCCCGGTATGAGAATGCATGCTCCTTTTTGCTTCCCTCCTCAAAAATCCAGCATATTTTCCTGCACCAGAAGTGACTTTTTGGCCAGCATTAGAGCTACAGAACCCTGATTTGTCGAGGTTCTGTCTAGCACTTTGCCCCTTCGATAGCTCAGCTGGTAGAGCGGAGGACTGTAGGTTGGAGTGTTGGCAATCCTTAGGTCGCTGGTTCGACTCCGGCTCGAAGGAGGTCTTTTTTTAAGTGCCCACCAAATTTTTTGGTTTGGAGCTGGCTTTCCACCATTTTTTGGTTTGGAGCTGGCTTTCTCACAGCTATCGGCAGAGCTTGAATTCGCAGTCCACAATTGGAAGGCAAAAGAGCTTTCCCTGACCGGGAATCGAACCCGGGCCGCGGCGGTGAGAGCGCCGAATCCTAACCACTAGACCACCAGGGAAGGGCTGGTGGGCTGGTGGGCTGGTGGGCTGGTGGGCTGGTGGGCTGTTCTGCTGACAACAAGGTGAGAATGAGGAGATATCAATGCTTGCCACCGTCACATCGAAAAGCAACAAGTCTTTGGCAATCGGGGGTTTTTACTATCGGTGGGCCAGTGGCGCAATGGATAACGCGTCTGACTACGGATCAGAAGATTCTAGGTTCGACTCCTGGCTGGCTCGCTCTGTGCGTGTTTTTCACCAGTTTATTTTGTTGTTGTTGTTTTTTTTCTCCAAAGTCCAGAAGAAAAGGCAAATCTCCAGGCATTCTTCTTTTTTTCCAAAAAAAGACATATTCTGCACACCCATTCCGATATCTAGGGGAGACACGGACATGCTTTGGTATTGCCATTCGTCTCACAAGCACTCCGATAAGCTCGACGATTAACAGGGAAATAAACTGCAGGCTGGCAGCCAGTTGATTTTCGAATGAACAATTTCATCGCTACTCTGTAACTGCTTCATTACATTGAAGGGTATAATGCCATGTGGTTTTGATGTCACAGGCTTGCCATTTTGAAGCCTTATCACTAATTGCCACCTGGACATTGAGAATAATTTGTAATCTGCATTAAACTAAACGAGCGAATAATCAGCAATTTTGCGGATTAAAAATTGGTCTCACTTTCATTATTAACCTCACAATATGTCAGTTTTGTACCTTGACAGACCGACGATAGGCAGTTTTTCCTCTAGATAACGGTTGCCATGTGTGTTTTCAGATGCATGACACAAGTATTTTCACCTGGACAAGACCTTAGTTGCCAGTTCGAGGTATAAATTCAGCAATCCCAGGATTCTGGCCAAAAAACTGAACCATGGGTGAGTCAACAAACATGTCCCTTGAATGCATGCAACACTATTTATTTCAGTAAACCGTCCCTTCGGATGATTCTTGTATTGCCAAATTATTATCACATTGTTACAGTCACAAACCAAAAGCAACAGGCCACTACAAAACCCTGCCCCCACACTGGCCACATTTATGGAAAGTGGCCCACAAGCTTGTGGCCAGTTAAAGCTGGCCAGTTCCCATACGGTCTAGCAGTTGGGATTCCTGGTTTTCTCCTATGCGGCCAGGGGTCGACTCCCGGTATGGGAAAGCTTGATCTTTTTGCTTCCCTCCTCAAAAAGCCAGCACATCTTCCTGCACCAGAAGTGACTTTTTGTACAGCAGTAGAGCTACAGAACCCTGATAGATTGAGGTTCCGATGTCTATGGGGAGTCGCGGACATGCTTCGGTATTGCCATTCATCACACAATCTCTCCGATAAGCTCGGTCGATTAACGTAGTATTAAAATGCAGGCTGGTGGGCCAGTAGATTCTAGAATTAACAATTTCATCACTACTCTGTAACCGCTTTACTACTTTGAAGGGTGCAATGCCATGTGGTTTTGGTGTAATGGGCTTGCCATTTTAAAGCCTTATCACTAATTGCCACCTGGACATTGAGAATAAGTTGTAAACTGAGTTAAACTGAAGGAGCAAATAATCAGCAACTTTGCTGATTAAAAATTTGTCTCACTTTCATTGTTAACCTCACAATGTCATTTTAGTACCTTGACAGAGTGACGATAGGCAGTTTTTCCCCTAGATAACGGTTGCCTTGTGTGTTTTCAAATATATGACATGAGTATTTTCACCTGGACAAGAGCTTAATTACCAGTTTGAGGTATCAATTCAGCAATCACAGGAATCTGCCCAAATAAACTGAACCCCCGGGGTGAGTAAAAAAACAGATCCCCTGAATGCCTACAACACTATATAATTCAGAAAACCCTCCTTTTGGATAATTCTTGTTTTGCCAAATTATTATCACATTGTTACAGTCACAGACCTAAAGCAACAGGCTACTACAAGGTTCTGCACTCACTCTGACCACATGTATGGAAAGTGCGCCAGAAGCCCATGGCCAGTTTAAGGTGCCTGAATCCCATATGGTC
This sequence comes from Carassius auratus, assembly GCF_003368295.1. Taxonomy (NCBI): domain Eukaryota; kingdom Metazoa; phylum Chordata; class Actinopteri; order Cypriniformes; family Cyprinidae; genus Carassius; species Carassius auratus. The sequence continues at coordinate 93,764 of NW_020526380.1, read as the reverse complement.
TAGCGGTTAGGATTCCTGGTTTTCCCCCAGGCGGCCCGGGTTCGACTCCCGGTATGAGAATGCATGCTCCTTTTTGCTTCCCTCCTCAAAAATCCAGCATATTTTCCTGCACCAGAAGTGACTTTTTGGCCAGCATTAGAGCTACAGAACCCTGATTTGTCGAGGTTCTGTCTAGCACTTTGCCCCTTCGATAGCTCAGCTGGTAGAGCGGAGGACTGTAGGTTGGAGTGTTGGCAATCCTTAGGTCCTTAGGCTCGAAGGAGGTCTTTTTTTAAGTGCCCACCAAATTTTTTGGTTTGGAGCTGGCTTTCCACCATTTTTTGGTTTGGAGCTGGCTTTCTCACAGCTATCGGCAGAGCTTGAATTCGCAGTCCACAATTGGAATGCAAAAGAGCTTTCCCTGACCGGGAATCGAACCCGGGCCGCGGCGGTGAGAGCGCCGAATCCTAACCACTAGACCACCAGGGAAGGGCTGGTGGGCTGGTGGGCTGGTGGGCTGGTGGGCTGTTCTGCTGACAACAAGGTGAGAATGAGGAGATATCAATGCTTGCCACCGTCACATCGAAAAGCAACAAGTCTTTGGCAATCGGGGGTTTTTACTATCGGTGGGCCAGTGGCGCAATGGATAACGCGTCTGACTACGGATCAGAAGATTCTAGGTTCGACTCCTGGCTGGCTCGCTCTGTGCGTGTTTTTCACCAGTTTATTTTGTTGTTGTTGTTTTTTTTCTCCAAAGTCCAGAAGAAAAGGCAAATCTCCAGGCATTCTTCTTTTTTTCCAAAAAAAGACATATTCTGCACACCCATTCCGATATCTAGGGGAGACACGGACATGCTTTGGTATTGCCATTCGTCTCACAAGCACTCCGATAAGCTCGACGATTAACAGGGAAATAAACTGCAGGCTGGCAGCCAGTTGATTTTCGAATGAACAATTTCATCGCTACTCTGTAACTGCTTCATTACATTGAAGGGTATAATGCCATGTGGTTTTGATGTCACAGGCTTGCCATTTTGAAGCCTTATCACTAATTGCCACCTGGACATTGAGAATAATTTGTATCAATCAATCAATCAATCAATCACCTTTATTTATATAGTGCTTTAAACAAAATACATTGCGCCAAAGCACTGAACAACATTCATTTGGAAAACAGTGTCTCAATAATGCAAAATGATAGTTAAAGGCAGTTCATCATTGAATTCATTGATGTCATCTCTGTTCAGTTGAAATAGTGTCGGTTTTAATTTGCAATCAAGTCAACGATATCGCTGTAGATGAAGTGACCCCAACTAAGCAAGCCAGAGGCGACAGCGGCAAGGAACCGAAACTCCATCGGTGACAGAATGGAGAAAAAAACCTTGGGAGAAACCAGGCTCAGTTGGGGGGCCAGTTCTCCTCTGACCAGACGAAACCAGTAGTTCAATTCCAGGCTGCAGCAAAGTCAGATTGTGCAGAAGAATCATCTGTTTCCTGTGGTCTTGTCCTGGTGCTCCTCTGAGACAAGGTCTTTACAGGGGATCTGTATCTGGGGCTCTAGTTGTCCTGGTCTCCGCTGTCTTTCAGGGCAGTAGAGGTCCTTTCTAGGTGCTGATCCACCATCTGGTCTGGATACGTACTGGATCCGGGTGACTGCAGTGACCCTCTGATCTGGACACAGACTGGATCTGGTGGCCACGGTGACCTCGGAACAAGAGAGAAACAGACAAATATTAGCGTAGATGCCATTCTTCTAATGATGTAGAAAGTACGGTGTTATGTGAAGTGTTCCGGTTCCGGTTTACCTAATTAATGCAGCCTAAAAATCCTTTAACGGATTTGGATATTAAAAGCATATTAGTATGTTATGTGTATGCCAGGTTAAAGAGATGGGTCTTTAATCTAGATTTAAACTGCAAGAGTGTGTCTGCCTCCCGAACAATGTTAGGTAGGTTATTCCAGAGTTTAGGCGCCAAATAGGAAAAGGATCTGCCGCCCGCAGTTGATTTTGATATTCTAGGTATTATCAAATTGCCTGAGTTTTGAGAACGTAGCGGACGTAGAGGAGTATAATGTAAAAGGAGCTCATTCAAATACTGAGGTGCTAAACCATTTAGGGCTTTATAAGTAATAAGCAATATTTTAAAATCTATACGATGTTTGATAGGGAGCCAGTGCAGTGTGGACAGGACCGGGCTAATATGGTCATACTTCCTGGTTCTAGTAAGAACTCTTGCTGCTGCATTTTGGACTAGCTGTAGTTTGTTTACCAAGCGTGCAGAACAACCACCCAATAAAGCATTACAGTAGTCTAACCTTGAAGTCATAAATGCATGGATTAACATTTCTGCATTTGACATTGAGAGCATAGGCCGTAATTTAGATATATTTTTGAGATGGAAAAAGGCAGTTTTACAAATGCTAGAAACGTGGCTTTCTAAGGAAAGATTGCGATCAAGTAGCACACCTAGGTTCCTAACTGATGACGAAGAATTGACAGAGCAACCATCAAGTCTTAGACAGTGTTCTAGGTTATTACAAGTAGAGTTTTTAGGCCCTATGATTAACACCTCTGTTTTTTCTGAATTTAGCAGTAAGAAATTACTCGTCATCCAATTTTTTATATCGACTATGCATTCCATTAGTTTTTCAAATTGGTGTGTTTCACCGGGCTGCGAGGAAATATAGAGCTGCGTATCATCAGCATAACAGTGAAAGCTAACACCATGTTTCCTGATGATATCTCCCAAGGGTAACATATAAAGCGTGAAGAGTAGCGGCCCTAGAACTGAGCCTTGAGGTACTCCATACTGCACTTGTGATCGATATGATACATCTTCATTCACTGCTACGAACTGATGGCGGTCATATAAGTACGATTTAAACCATGCTAATGCACTTCCACTGATGCCAACAAAGTGTTCAAGTCTATGCAAAAGAATGTTGTGGTCAATTGTATCAAACGCAGCACTAAGATCCAATAAAACTAATAGAGAGATACACCCACGATCAGATGATAAGAGCAGATCATTTGTAACTCTAAGGAGAGCAGTTTCAGTACTATGATACGGTCTAAATCCTGACTGGAAATCCTCACATATACCATTTTTCTCTAAGAAGGAATATAATTGTGAGGATACCACCTTTTCTAGTATCTTGGACAGAAAAGGGAGATTCGAGATTGGTCTATAATTAACTAGTTCTCTGGGGTCAAGTTGTGGCTTTTTTATGAGAGGCTTAATAACAGCCAGTTTGAAGGTTTTGGGGACATGTCCTAATAACAATGAGGAATTAATAATAGTCAGAAGAGGACCTATGACTTCTGGAAGCACCTCTTTTAAGAGCTTAGATGGTATAGGGTCTAACATACATGTTGTAAGTTTAGATGATTTAACAAGTTTATACAATTCTTCCTCTCCTATAATAGAGAATGAGTGGAACTGTTCCTCAGGGGGTCTATAGTGGACTGTCTGATGCGAAACTGTAGCTGACGGCTGAATGGTTGCAATTTTATCTCTAATAGTATCGATTTTAGAAGTAAAGTAGTTCATAAAGTCATTACTGCTGTGGTGTTGGGAAATGTCAACACTTGTTGAGGCTTTATTTTTCGTTAATTTAGCCACTGTATTGAATAAATACCTGGGGTTATGTTTGTTTTCTTCTAAAAGAGAAGAAAAGTAATCAGATCTAGCAGTTTTTAATGCTTTTCGGTAGGATATGCTACTTTCCCGCCAAGCAATACGAAATACCTCTAGTTTTGTTTTCCTCCAGCTGCGCTCCATTTTTCGGGCTGCTCTCTTTAGGGTGCGAGTATGCTCATTATACCATGGTGTCAAACTGTTTTCCTTAACCTTCCTTAAGCGTAAAGGAGCAACTGTATTTAAAGTGCTAGAAAAGAGAAAGTCCATAGTTTCTGTTACATCATCAAGTTGTTCTGAGGTTTTGGATATGCTAAGGAAATCGGATACATCAGGAAGATAACTTAAAAAGCTGTCTTTTGTGGTAGAAGTGATGGTTCTTCGATACTTGTAACAAGAAGTAGAATTTACAATTTTGGCTATATGAAGTTTACACAGAACTAAATAATGATCTGAGATATCATCACTTGGCTGAATAATTTCAACACTATCAACATCAATTCCATGTGACAGTATTAAATCTAGAGTATGATTTCGACAATGAGTAGGTCCTGAAACGTGTTGTCTAACACCAATAGAGTTCAGAATGTCTATAAATGCTGATCCCAATACATCTTTTTCATTATCGACATGGATATTAAAATCACCAACTATTAAGACTTTATCTGCAGCCAGAACTAACTCGGATGTAAAATCACCAAACTCTTTAATAAAGTCTGTATGGTGCCCTGGTGGCCTGTATACAGTAGCCAGTACAAACATAACAGGGGATTTATCATTAACATTGGTTTCTCTGGATAATGTTATATGAAGCACCATTACTTCAAACGAGTTATACTTGAAGCCTGCCCTCTGAGAAATCCTGAAAACGTTATTATAAATTGAAGCAACACCTCCCCCTTTGCCTTTTAGACGCGGCTCGTGTTTATAACAATAATCTTGGGGGGTGGACTCATTTAAAATAATGTAATCATCAGGTTTTAGCCAGGTTTCTGTCAAGCAGAGCACATCTATATTATGATCAGTTATCATATTATTTACAAAAAGTGTTTTCGTAGAAATGGATCTGATATTCAATAAGCCAATCTTTATCATTTGTTTATCCATATTGCATTTGTTTTTTATTTGTTGAACCTCAATTAAATTGTTAACCTTAACTTGGTTTGGACGTTTTTTGTATTTTCTAGTTCGTGGAACAGACACAGTCTCTATAGTGTGATATCTAGGTGAAAGAGTCTCTATGTGCTGAGAATTAACTGACCTCTGTGACGGGAGGCAGCTAGCAGACGGTCGGTTTAGCCAGTCTGTCTGCTTCCTGACCTGGGCCCCAGTTAGTCAAGTATAAACACTAAGACTATTTGCCATATTTCTAGACAGAAGAGTGGCGCCACCCCAGGAGGGATGAAGACCATCTCTTTTAAACAGGTCTGGTCTGCCCCAAAAGCTCGTCCAATTGTCTATATAACCTATGTTATTCTGTGGGCACCACTTAGACATCCAGCCATTGAGTGATGACAATCTGCTATGCATCTCATCACCACGGTAAGCAGGCAGGGGACCAGAGCATATTACAGTGTCTGACATCGTGCTTGCAAGTTCACACACCTCTTTAAAGTTATTTTTAGTGATCTCCGACTGGCGAAGTCGAACATCATTAGCGCCGGCATGAATAACAATCTTACTGTATTTACGTTTAGCATTAGCCAGCACTTTAAATTTGCCAAGATGTCAGGCGCTCTGGCTCCCGGTAAACATTTGACTATGGTGGCTGGTGTCTCTATATTCACGTTCCGTACAATAGAATCGCCAATAACTAGAGCACTTTCATCAGGTTTCTCAGTGGGTGCATCACTGAGTGGGGAGAACCTGTTTAATGTTTTGATCGGAACAGAAGAGCGGTGTTTTGACCCACGACTACGCTGCCTCACCGTCACCCAGTTGCCCTGCTGCAGGGGCTCTGCTGGAACCGGACAATGTACAGGAATCCCTGAGCTAGACGCATCCAAAGCCATATCTAGAGCCCTAACATTCTTACTGTCCTCAATTAAAGTTTGGATGCGTGTCTCTAATTCTGAAATCTTCTCTGTCAGCCTAACTGTTTCCCTGCATTTATCACATGTGAATCCCTCATCAGCGACAGAGATAGATAAACTGTACATGTGGCAAGAGGTGCAAATAACAATTGTAGGAGAAGCCATTACTCACCGTGCTTGATGAAATATTCTTACTGCGGTTGTTTGATGAACTTGTGGAAAACTGCAGCGTGAGAGAGGAGAGGAGAGGAGAAAAGAAAACGCTAATGACAAGCTAACGAGTGCTAACACTTTGCAGGTGTGCTGCAGTCACGGAAGAGTGAACGATCAAAGTTAATCTGATAAGATTGATCGGTAATATCAGAAATATGGTGTGAATTAAGTTATATTTTACAATTAAAAAAACAAACAAACAGACAGTGATAGTAAGAAAGATTATAGAGAAAAAATATAAAATAAAAACAGCTACATGGAGCTATGATTAGCTACAGAAGGCCAACAGGAAGTAGAGAAAACACTGTCCAACAGCGACACCAACAGGCACTTGATCTTGTAATCTGCATTAAACTAAACGAGCGAATAATCAGCAGTTTTGCGGATTAAAAATTGGTCTCACTTTCATTATTAACCTCACAATATGTCAGTTTTGTACCTTGACAGACCGACGATAGGCAGTTTTTCCTCTAGATAACGGTTGCCATGTGTGTTTTCAGATGCATGACACAAGTATTTTCACCTGGACAAGACCTTAGTTGCCAGTTCGAGGTATAAATTCAGCAATCCCAGGATTCTGGCCAAAAAATTGAACCATGGGTGAGTCAACAAACATGTCCCTTGAATGCATGCAACACTATTTATTTCAGTAAACCGTCCCTTCGGATGATTCTTGTATTGCCAAATTATTATCACATTGTTACAGTCACAAACCAAAAGCAACAGGCCACTACAAAACCCTGCCCCCACACTGGCCACATTTATGGAAAGTGGCCCACAAGCTTGTGGCCAGTTAAAGCTGGCCAGTTCCCATACGGTCTAGCAGTTGGGATTCCTGGTTTTCTCCTATGCGGCCAGGGGTCGACTCCCGGTATGGGAAAGCTTGATCTTTTTGCTTCCCTCCTCAAAAAGCCAGCACATCTTCCTGCACCAGAAGTGACTTTTTGTACAGCAGTAGAGCTACAGAACCCTGATAGATTGAGGTTCCGATGTCTATGGGGAGTCGCGGACATGCTTCGGTATTGCCATTCATCACACAATCTCTCCGATAAGCTCGGTCGATTAACGTAGTATTAAAATGCAGGCTGGTGGGCCAGTAGATTCTAGAATTAACAATTTCATCACTACTCTGTAACCGCTTTACTACTTTGAAGGGTGCAATGCCATGTGGTTTTGGTGTAATGGGCTTGCCATTTTAAAGCCTTATCACTAATTGCCACCTGGACATTGAGAATAAGTTGTAAACTGAGTTAAACTGAAGGAGCAAATAATCAGCAACTTTGCTGATTAAAAATTTGTCTCACTTTCATTGTTAACCTCACAATGTCATTTTAGTACCTTGACAGAGTGACGATAGGCAGTTTTTCCTCTAGATAACGGTTGCCTTGTGTGTTTTCAAATGGATGACATGAGTATTTTCACCTGGACAAGAGCTTAATTACCAGTTTGAGGTATCAATTCAGCAATCACAGGAATCTGCCCAAATAAACGGAACCCCCGGGGTGAGTAAAAAAAACAGATCCCCTGAATGCCTACAACACTATATAATTCAGAAAACCCTCCTTTTGGATAATTCTTGTTTTGCCAAATTATTATCACATTGTTACAGTCACAGACCTAAAGCAACAGGCTACTACAAGGTTCTGCACCCACTCTGACCACATGTATGGAAAGTGCGCCAGAAGCCCATGGCCAGTTTAAGGTGCCTGAATCCCATATGGTCTAGCGGTTAGGATTCCTGGTTTTCACCCAGGCGGCCCGGGTTCGTCTCCCGGTATGAGAATGCATGCTCCTTTTTGCTTCCCTCCTCAAAAATCCAGCATATTTTCCTGCACCAGAAGTGACTTTTTGGCCAGCATTAGAGCTACAGAACCCTGATTTGTCGAGGTTCTGTCTAGCACTTTGCCCCTTCGATAGCTCAGCTGGTAGAGCGGAGTACTGTAGGTTGGAGTGTTGGCAATCCTTAGGTCGCTGGTTCGACTCCGGCTCGAAGGAGGTCTTTTTTTAAGTGCCCACCAAATTTTTTGGTTTGGAGCTGGCTTTCCACCATTTTTTGGTTTGGAGCTGGCTTTCTCACAGCTATCGGCAGAGCTTGAATTCGCAGTCCACAATTGGAATGCAAAAGAGCTTTCCCTGACCGGGAATCGAACCCAGGCCGCGGCGGTGAGAGCGCCGAATCCTAACCACTAGACCACCAGGGAAGGGCTGGTGGGCTGGTGGGCTGGTGGGCTGGTGGGCTGTTCTGCTGACAACAAGGTGAGAATGAGGAGATATCAATGCTTGCCACCGTCACATCGAAAAGCAACAAGTCGTTGGCAATCGGGGGTTATTACTATCGGTGGGCCAGTGGCGCAATGGATAACGCGTCTGACTACGGATCAGAAGATTCTAGGTTCGACTCCTGGCTGGCTCGCTCTGTGCGTGTTTTTCACCAGTTTATTTTGTTGTTGTTGTTTTTTTTCTCCAAAGTCCAGAAGAAAAGGCAAATCTCCAGGCATTCTTCTTTTTTTTCAAAAAAAGACATATTCTGCACATCCCATTCCGATATCTAGGGGAGACACGGACATGCTTTGGTATTGCCATTCGTCTCACAAGCACTCCGATAAGCTCGACGATTAACAGGGAAATAAACTGCAGGCTGGCAGCCAGTTGATTTTCGAATGAACAATTTCATCGCTACTCTGTAACTGCTTCATTACATTGAAGGGTATAATGCCATGTGGTTTTGATGTCACAGGCTTGCCATTTTGAAGCCTTATCACTAATTGCCACCTGGACATTGAGAATAATTTGTAATCTGCATTAAACTAAACGAGCGAATAATCAGCAATTTTGCGGATTAAAAATTGGTCTCACTTTCATTATTAACCTCACAATATGTCAGTTTTGTACCTTGACAGACCGACGATAGGCAGTTTTTCCTCTAGATAACGGTTGCCATGTGTGTTTTCAGATGCATGACACAAGTATTTTCACCTGGACAAGACCTTAGTTGCCAGTTCGAGGTATAAATTCAGCAATCCCAGGATTCTGGCCAAAAAACTGAACCATGGGTGAGTCAACAAACATGTCCCTTGAATGCATGCAACACTATTTATTTCAGTAAACCGTCCCTTCGGATGATTCTTGTATTGCCAAATTATTATCACATTGTTACAGTCACAAACCAAAAGCAACAGGCCACTACAAAACCCTGCCCCCACACTGGCCACATTTATGGAAAGTGGCCCACAAGCTTGTGGCCAGTTAAAGCTGGCCAGTTCCCATACGGTCTAGCAGTTGGGATTCCTGGTTTTCTCCTATGCGGCCAGGGGTCGACTCCCGGTATGGGAAAGCTTGATCTTTTTGCTTCCCTCCTCAAAAAGCCAGCACATCTTCCTGCACCAGAAGTGACTTTTTGTACAGCAGTAGAGCTACAGAACCCTGATAGATTGAGGTTCCGATGTCTATGGGGAGTCGCGGACATGCTTCGGTATTGCCATTCATCACACAATCTCTCCGATAAGCTCGGTCGATTAACGTAGTATTAAAATGCAGGCTGGTGGGCCAGTAGATTCTAGAATTAACAATTTCATCACTACTCTGTAACCGCTTTACTACTTTGAAGGGTGCAATGCCATGTGGTTTTGGTGTAATGGGCTTGCCATTTTAAAGCCTTATCACTAATTGCCACCTGGACATTGAGAATAAGTTGTAAACTGAGTTAAACTGAAGGAGCAAATAATCAGCAACTTTGCTGATTAAAAATTTGTCTCACTTTCATTGTTAACCTCACAATGTCATTTTAGTACCTTGACAGAGTGACGATAGGCAGTTTTTCCCCTAGATAACGGTTGCCTTGTGTGTTTTCAAATGGATGACATGAGTATTTTCACCTGGACAAGAGCTTAATTACCAGTTTGAGGTATCAATTCAGCAATCACAGGAATCTGCCCAAATAAACTGAACCCCCGGGGTGAGTAAAAAAACAGATCCCCTGAATGCCTACAACACTATATAATTCAGAAAACCCTCCTTTTGGATAATTCTTGTTTTGCCAAATTATTATCACATTGTTACAGTCACAGACCTAAAGCAACAGGCTACTACAAGGTTCTGCACCCACTCTGACCGCATGTATGGAAAGTGCGCCAGAAGGCCATGGCCAGTTTAAGGTGCCTGAATCCCATATGGTCTAGCGGTTAGGATTCCTGGTTTTCACCCAGGCGGCCCGGGTTCGACTCCCGGTATGAGAATGCATGCTCCTTTTTGCTTCCCTCCTCAAAAATCCAGCATATTTTCCTGCACCAGAAGTGACTTTTTGGCCAGCATTAGAGCTACAGAACCCTGATTTGTCGAGGTTCTGTCTAGCACTTTGCCCCTTCGATAGCTCAGCTGGTAGAGCGGAGGACTGTAGGTTGGAGTGTTGGCAATCCTTAGGTCGCTGGTTCGACTCCGGCTCGAAGGAGGTCTTTTTTTAAGTGCCCACCAAATTTTTTGGTTTGGAGCTGGCTTTCCACCATTTTTTGGTTTGGAGCTGGCTTTCTCACAGCTATCGGCAGAGCTTGAATTCGCAGTCCACAATTGGAAGGCAAAAGAGCTTTCCCTGACCGGGAATCGAACCCGGGCCGCGGCGGTGAGAGCGCCGAATCCTAACCACTAGACCACCAGGGAAGGGCTGGTGGGCTGGTGGGCTGGTGGGCTGGTGGGCTGGTGGGCTGGTGGGCTGTTCTGCTGACAACAAGGTGAGAATGAGGAGATATCAATGCTTGCCACCGTCACATCGAAAAGCAACAAGTCTTTGGCAATCGGGGGTTTTTACTATCGGTGGGCCAGTGGCGCAATGGATAACGCGTCTGACTACGGATCAGAAGATTCTAGGTTCGACTCCTGGCTGGCTCGCTCTGTGCGTGTTTTTCACCAGTTTATTTTGTTGTTGTTGTTTTTTTTCTCCAAAGTCCAGAAGAAAAGGCAAATCTCCAGGCATTCTTCTTTTTTTCCAAAAAAAGACATATTCTGCACACCCATTCCGATATCTAGGGGAGACACGGACATGCTTTGGTATTGCCATTCGTCTCACAAGCACTCCGATAAGCTCGACGATTAACAGGGAAATAAACTGCAGGCTGGCAGCCAGTTGATTTTCGAATGAACAATTTCATCGCTACTCTGTAACTGCTTCATTACATTGAAGGGTATAATGCCATGTGGTTTTGATGTCACAGGCTTGCCATTTTGAAGCCTTATCACTAATTGCCACCTGGACATTGAGAATAATTTGTAATCTGCATTAAACTAAACGAGCGAATAATCAGCAATTTTGCGGATTAAAAATTGGTCTCACTTTCATTATTAACCTCACAATATGTCAGTTTTGTACCTTGACAGACCGACGATAGGCAGTTTTTCCTCTAGATAACGGTTGCCATGTGTGTTTTCAGATGCATGACACAAGTATTTTCACCTGGACAAGACCTTAGTTGCCAGTTCGAGGTATAAATTCAGCAATCCCAGGATTCTGGCCAAAAAACTGAACCATGGGTGAGTCAACAAACATGTCCCTTGAATGCATGCAACACTATTATTTCAGTAAACCGTCCCTTCGGATGATTCTTGTATTGCCAAATTATTATCACATTGTTACAGTCACAAACCAAAAGCAACAGGCCACTACAAAACCCTGCCCCCACACTGGCCACATTTATGGAAAGTGGCCCACAAGCTTGTGGCCAGTTAAAGCTGGCCAGTTCCCATACGGTCTAGCAGTTAGGATTCCTGGTTTTCTCCTATGCGGCCAGGGGTCGACTCCCGGTATGGGAAAGCTTGATCTTTTTGCTTCCCTCCTCAAAAAGCCAGCACATCTTCCTGCACCAGAAGTGACTTTTTGTACAGCAGTAGAGCTACAGAACCCTGATAGATTGAGGTTCCGATGTCTATGGGGAGTCGCGGACATGCTTCGGTATTGCCATTCATCACACAATCTCTCCGATAAGCTCGGTCGATTAACGTAGTATTAAAATGCAGGCTGGTGGGCCAGTAGATTCTAGAATTAACAATTTCATCACTACTCTGTAACCGCTTTACTACTTTGAAGGGTGCAATGCCATGTGGTTTTGGTGTAATGGGCTTGCCATTTTAAAGCCTTATCACTAATTGCCACCTGGACATTGAGAATAAGTTGTAAACTGAGTTAAACTGAAGGAGCAAATAATCAGCAACTTTGCTGATTAAAAATTTGTCTCACTTTCATTGTTAACCTCACAATGTCATTTTAGTACCTTGACAGAGTGACGATAGGCAGTTTTTCCCCTAGATAACGGTTGCCTTGTGTGTTTTCAAATGGATGACATGAGTATTTTCACCTGGACAAGAGCTTAATTACCAGTTTGAGGTATCAATTCAGCAATCACAGGAATCTGCCCAAATAAACTGAACCCCCGGGGTGAGTAAAAAAACAGATCCCCTGAATGCCTACAACACTATATAATTCAGAAAACCCTCCTTTTGGATAATTCTTGTTTTGCCAAATTATTATCACATTGTTACAGTCACAGACCTAAAGCAACAGGCTACTACAAGGTTCTGCACCCACTCTGACCACATGTATGGAAAGTGCGCCAGAAGCCCATGGCCAGTTTAAGGTGCCTGAATCCCATATGGTCTAGCGGTTAGGATTCCTGGTTTTCACCCAGGCGGCCCGGGTTCGACTCCCGGTATGAGAATGCATGCTCCTTTTTGCTTCCCTCCTCAAAAATCCAGCATATTTTCCTGCACCAGAAGTGACTTTTTGGCCAGCATTAGAGCTACAGAACCCTGATTTGTCGAGGTTCTGTCTAGCACTTTGCCCCTTCGATAGCTCAGCTGGTAGAGCGGAGGACTGTAGGTTGGAGTGTTGGCAATCCTTAGGTCGCTGGTTCGACTCCGGCTCGAAGGAGGTCTTTTTTTAAGTGCCCACCAAATTTTTTGGTTTGGAGCTGGCTTTCCACCATTTTTTGGTTTGGAGCTGGCTTTCTCACAGCTATCGGCAGAGCTTGAATTCGCAGTCCACAATTGGAAGGCAAAAGAGCTTTCCCTGACCGGGAATCGAACCCGGGCCGCGGCGGTGAGAGCGCCGAATCCTAACCACTAGACCACCAGGGAAGGGCTGGGCTGGTGGGCTGGTGGGCTGGGCTGGTGGGCTGTTCTGCTGACAACAAGGTGAGAATGAGGAGATATCAATGCTTGCCACCGTCACATCGAAAAGCAACAAGTCGTTGGCAATCGGGGGTTATTACTATCGGTGGGCCAGTGGCGCTCCATGTCACCTGTAGGTCGTGGTTATTCTTTGTTATGACAGCCAATCACGTTCCCGGCTGCAACCATGAAACTTATGTTTTAGCCAATCAGCGCTCGTATCGCAACCGCGAATTTGCCAATCAGCGCTCGTATCGCAACCGCGAATTTGCCAATCAGCGCTCGTATCGCAACCGCGAATTTGCCAATCAGCGCCCGTTCCTCATCCGCGATTCTTCGTAGTAAGTAGATCAATTGATAACATTAAAAACTACCGGAGATTTAAGGATCACGGGTGAAGAAGAAGAAGATAACGGTCATCGATTAACTTCTAACCAACATTTGCAATGTAAGTGAGTCTTTTATCAATAAAATTACAATACTGGTGCACAAATATGCATTAATTCATGCTTCAAGAATGCACAGATAATCATGAGTTAATGTAAACTCATGAAGGACTAACTTAAACCATTTATTAATGATTACTACATCAGCAACTAATAAACATTCTATATGATTAATAGATTAAGTAATAAATAAATTGTTACCAGTCAAATGTACTTTAATGTATAAGTTGAGTAATAACATTATATTAACTAATGATTTAAATGTATATGTTAATTACTACAGTGGCCAAAGCTATGCACTTCAACTTCCAGTTGTCAGCTTTAATTAATCTTTAGCTAATGATTTGTAAAGGAAACTGAGGAACTGAGTTATAATATAATATTGTGGTATATTATCTAATTGTCAATGTTTTACTATTTTAAAGGTGAGCTTATTGGAGTGGAATATCTTTACCAGCAAACTGGTAAAGTTCTGCAGGACTACAAGTTGGCCATTGAAGAGTCAGAGACTACTGAGGTTGGTATAGAGGTGGATGAAGGTTATGCTGAACTTGAGGAGTTTCAGGACATCACTGTCCCCACCTTTGACACTGACCGGACACCTGCTGCCTCTTCACAAGCATCAGTGTCTGCAGCATCTGCAGCATCATTTCCAACTCCTCCAGCAACCAGCCCCACGTCATCACTGTTTGTGGTCCCTCCATCATCAGTGTCATCTCCTGTCAGCAGCTCACTGCACGCTGAATCAAATCTAGAACTCTTTCCTGGAGCACATAGCTGTGAGTTTTACTAAAGTATTCATAAAGGTTTCGTATTTATTATCACACTAACTATAAATTTGTATTTATCACATTGAAAGACATAAATACAAATTTAAAATAAATATTTACCTTTTTAATGTTGCCCCAGTGGACCGATTATCTGCAGAAACGGATCGTCCAACATTGGAAGAGAACACTTCACATGATGTAAGGGTCCAGTTTATTTTTTATGTACATTTACATGTGTGTAAGCATAATCTGGGTTACATTGGATGTGCTTTCATGTGAATATTTGTATTCACTGATGCTATCAAAAGTTCCTAAATTATCTTTCATTTTAGGATTCGTTTGGACCTGATAATATTGAGGGGTATGGAGCCGTGCAGGACTTGGCAGAGTTTTTGGTTAGCCTCAGAGACCACCGTCTGGCTTTGTCGGGAGAAGAGTGCATCAAGATCATCTCCCTATGGCAGGCATTGGGGGAGTATGACAAGAAAAAGACCATTTACCCACCACGTAACCAAACCAACCTAAAACAGGGACGATTCAGAGCCACTAAGAAGATTGTGGCCCCAGGTGTGGAGAGCAGCAAAAGGTATGTTACGTTTAGTAAACACAGGGTCTACACATTTTTTTATATAAAATATATATATATATATCTGAAACTGGCTGAAATATCACCTACAACTTGTTTTGTTTAGTAAGGATTTCTAGTTAAATTAGTAAAACCTGACACCTTCATGACTAGCTTATCTTCCTGTAGCCTGTTAAGTTCAAACTTAGCCTGATTACAACATAAATTATTAGTTGTGATTTACGTTTTATTCTGACTATATATATTAGGTTGCTAAGTATGTTACATTGCTATGAACACAGTTCCAACTGTACACTGGAATATTTAATTTAGAAGAAACAAGGCAATCATTTCTTAAATCATTAAAATCATTTTGTATCATGTGGAATCAAATAATTTGTCTTTTACTGTACTTTAGTAAGTAGCCATGTAATAAGTGGGATAATATGCAGTCATTATTGTGAAAAAAAACCTGACTTGCTGACTAACAACACCCTGTAATTATTCCACAACACAGTAGAGAACTGATTTATTGATATGACATTTCAACATCAATCTAAAAACAAAACAAAGAGAGACAACATAACTATGCGCACATATTATAAATGAACATTTAGACAACACAAAGCAAAACAGACAGCATAGGAAAGGTAAAATAAAAATAAGATCACACAATGAAAACAATCTTACATTAATAATATGTATTCTGTTGTAATTTGCAGGTGTTTTGTTGGGGCTCACAGTCCTGCACAGTGGCCTGACTGCAACCGAGTGGTGGAGGCCATTTTCATAAGGCTCTGTGCTCTCTACCCAAACGCGGTGCACTGTGATGGAGTGAGGGTGTCCCGCTTCACTGTGGTAGCATGTGCTTACAAGCACATCCAAGATAGATATATAATATAAACGGTATGTTTATGTTTTTTATTATTATTTTGGCTAATATATGAAAAGTCCACTACAGTGGTAAAAACAATTTTTATTTACTTTTTTTTTTAAGCAAATATGTCATAATTGTACTGCTGTGGTAAATGTTTGTCTTTGTTTACTATTAATTCTTATTATTTTCTAAGTCTGATGTCAAAATTGCACTGCAAATGTTTGTTTTGGTTTGATATTTATTATATTTTTACACTGATATGTACAAATTTTATTATTGTGGTAAACATTTTTGGTGTATACTGTACAAAATTGCATTACTGTTCTAAATGTTTTATTGGCTTTAAAATATATATGCAGATTAAAAGGGTTGTTAATATTTGCCCTCACACTATTTGTATTCTCACAATATTTGTACATGTATATATATTTGCACTGTTGTTATAATTTTATATATTGACTTTATATTTGCAAATAAAAAGGGTTATTAATCTTTGCACTCACAATGTTTTTGTGCCTATTTCTCACTGTAATTGTAGTTGCAAAAAAAACAAACATTTTTTTAAGTATTCCAGTATTACATAACAGTAAACACACACACACAAAGAAACAGGGACTTCCAGAATAAGTCAGAAAATATAATAATATAATATAATGTTATACTGTAAAAATAATATATTATACTGAAAAAAATGTGTCAGTAAGCGCTGCGTTATTCATGTATTTTGTTATGAAAATGCACAAAAACACAAATCATGTATTTTTGCAATGAATATTCACGTTTTATCTGTCAATTCATTTCAGCTTTTTTTATCCAGTGACCGCTGGATGCCTTTGTCCATATAAGGTATTTCCTGTAGCGTGCGTCACATAGTGGTCACAAGTTGGTGCTTCTACGAGTCCGTTTTGGACTTAATGCGAGAGAGCGCCCTCCGGCGTCCGGTATGAATGAAACGTACATAACTTGATTGTTTACCCTGGAAAGTTCCCAAATTAAAGTGCGGGGGACGAATTTACGTTCGATTAAATTACGGGGGATAATGATGATTACGCACGCGTGCATCAGCAGCGTCAAAACGGACACATTCCAGGAATTCCATCACTGGTCGGAGCGGGCCGCGAACTCGCGTACCTGTGCGTCTTTTAGGATCTTTACCTCGACTAATGGGCGCCGGCCTTGGCGCAATGGATAACGCGTCTGACTACGGATCAGAAGATTCTAGGTTCGACTCCTGGCTGGCTCGCTCTGTGCGTGTTTTTCACCAGTTTATTTTGTTGTTGTTGTTTTTTTTCTCCAAAGTCCAGAAGAAAAGGCAAATCTCCAGGCATTCTTCTTTTTTTCCAAAAAAAGACATATTCTGCACACCCATTCCGATATCTACGAGAGACACGGACATGCTTTGGTATTGCCATTCGTCTCACAAGCACTCCGATAAGCTCGACGATTAACAGGGAAATAAACTGCAGGCTGGCAGCCAGTTGATTTTCGAATGAACAATTTCATCGCTACTCTGTAACTGCTTCATTACATTGAAGGGTATAATGCCATGTGGTTTTGATGTCACAGGCTTGCCATTTTGAAGCCTTATCACTAATTGCCACCTGGACATTGAGAATAATTTGTAATCTGCATTAAACTAAACGAGCGAATAATCAGCAATTTTGCGGATTAAAAATTGGTCTCACTTTCATTATTAACCTCACAATATGTCAGTTTTGTACCTTGACAGACCGACGATAGGCAGTTTTTCCTCTAGATAACGGTTGCCATGTGTGTTTTCAGATGCATGACACAAGTATTTTCACCTGGACAAGACCTTAGTTGCCAGTTCGAGGTATAAATTCAGCAATCCCAGGATTCTGGCCAAAAAACTGAACCATGGGTGAGTCAACAAACATGTCCCTTGAATGCATGCAACACTATTTATTTCAGTAAACCGTCCCTTCGGATGATTCTTGTATTGCCAAATTATTATCACATTGTTACAGTCACAAACCAAAAGCAACAGGCCACTACAAAACCCTGCCCCCACACTGGCCACATTTATGGAAAGTGGCCCACAAGCTTGTGGCCAGTTAAAGCTGGCCAGTTCCCATACGGTCTAGCAGTTGGGATTCCTGGTTTTCTCCTATGCGGCCAGGGGTCGACTCCCGGTATGGGAAAGCTTGATCTTTTTGCTTCCCTCCTCAAAAAGCCAGCACATCTTCCTGCACCAGAAGTGACTTTTTGTACAGCAGTAGAGCTACAGAACCCTGATAGATTGAGGTTCCGATGTCTATGGGGAGTCGCGGACATGCTTCGGTATTGCCATTCATCACACAATCTCTCCGATAAGCTCGGTCGATTAACGTAGTATTAAAATGCAGGCTGGTGGGCCAGTAGATTCTAGAATTAACAATTTCATCACTACTCTGTAACCGCTTTACTACTTTGAAGGGTGCAATGCCATGTGGTTTTGGTGTAATGGGCTTGCCATTTTAAAGCCTTATCACTAATTGCCACCTGGACATTGAGAATAAGTTGTAAACTGAGTTAAACTGAAGGAGCAAATAATCAGCAACTTTGCTGATTAAAAATTTGTCTCACTTTCATTGTTAACCTCACAATGTCATTTTAGTACCTTGACAGAGTGACGATAGGCAGTTTTTCCCCTAGATAACGGTTGCCTTGTGTGTTTTCAAATGGATGACATGAGTATTTTCACCTGGACAAGAGCTTAATTACCAGTTTGAGGTATCAATTCAGCAATCACAGGAATCTGCCCAAATAAACTGAACCCCCGGGGTGAGTAAAAAAACAGATCCCCTGAATGCCTACAACACTATATAATTCAGAAAACCCTCCTTTTGGATAATTCTTGTTTTGCCAAATTATTATCACATTGTTACAGTCACAGACCTAAAGCAACAGGCTACTACAAGGTTCTGCACCCACTCTGACCACATGTATGGAAAGTGCGCCAGAAGCCCATGGCCAGTTTAAGGTGCCTGAATCCCATATGGTCTAGCGGTTAGATTCCTGGTTTTCACCCAGGCGGCCCGGGTTCGACTCCCGGTATGAGAATGCATGCTCCTTTTTGCTTCCCTCCTCAAAAATCCAGCATATTTTCCTGCACCAGAAGTGACTTTTTGGCCAGCATTAGAGCTACAGAACCCTGATTTGTCGAGGTTCTGTCTAGCACTTTGCCCCTTCGATAGCTCAGCTGGTAGAGCGGAGGACTGTAGGTTGGAGTGTTGGCAATCCTTAGGTCGCTGGTTCGACTCCGGCTCGAAGGAGGTCTTTTTTTAAGTGCCCACCAAATTTTTTGGTTTGGAGCTGGCTTTCCACCATTTTTTGGTTTGGAGCTGGCTTTCTCACAGCTATCGGCAGAGCTTGAATTCGCAGTCCACAATTGGAAGGCAAAAGAGCTTTCCCTGACCGGGAATCGAACCCGGGCCGCGGCGGTGAGAGCGCCGAATCCTAACCACTAGACCACCAGGGAAGGGCTGGTGGGCTGGTGGGCTGGTGGGCTGGTGGGCTGACAACAAGGTGAGAATGAGGAGATATCAATGCTTGCCACCGTCACATCGAAAAGCAACAAGTCTTTGGCAATCGGGGGTTTTTACTATCGGTGGGCCAGTGGCGCAATGGATAACGCGTCTACGGATCAGAAGATTCTAGGTTCGACTCCTGGCTGGCTCGCTCTGTGCGTGTTTTTCACCAGTTTATTTTGTTGTTGTTGTTTTTTTTCTCCAAAGATATCTAGGGGAGACACGGACATGCTTTGGTATTGCCATTCGTCTCACAAGCACTCCGATAAGCTCGACGATTAACAGGGAAATAAACTGCAGGCTGGCAGCCAGTTGATTTTCGAATGAACAATTTCATCGCTACTCTGTAACTGCTTCATTACATTGAAGGGTATAATGCCATGTGGTTTTGATGTCACAGGCTTGCCATTTTGAAGCCTTATCACTAATTGCCACCTGGACATTGAGAATAATTTGTAATCTGCATTAAACTAAACGAGCGAATAATCAGCAATTTTGCGGATTAAAAATTGGTCTCACTTTCATTATTAACCTCACAATATGTCAGTTTTGTACCTTGACAGACCGACGATAGGCAGTTTTTCCTCTAGATAACGGTTGCCATGTGTGTTTTCAGATGCATGACACAAGTATTTTCACCTGGACAAGACCTTAGTTGCCAGTTCGAGGTATAAATTCAGCAATCCCAGGATTCTGGCCAAAAAACTGAACCATGGGTGAGTCAACAAACATGTCCCTTGAATGCATGCAACACTATTTATTTCAGTAAACCGTCCCTTCGGATGATTCTTGTATTGCCAAATTATTATCACATTGTTACAGTCACAAACCAAAAGCAACAGGCCACTACAAAACCCTGCCCCCACACTGGCCACATTTATGGAAAGTGGCCCACAAAATTGTGGCCAGTTAAAGCTGGCCAGTTCCCATACGGTCTAGCAGTTGGGATTCCTGGTTTTCTCCTATGCGGCCAGGGGTCGACTCCCGGTATGGGAAAGCTTGATCTTTTTGCTTCCCTCCTCAAAAAGCCAGCACATCTTCCTGCACCAGAAGTGACTTTTTGTACAGCAGTAGAGCTACAGAACCCTGATAGATTGAGGTTCCGATGTCTATGGGGAGTCGCGGACATGCTTCGGTATTGCCATTCATCACACAATCTCTCCGATAAGCTCGGTCGATTAACGTAGTATTAAAATGCAGGCTGGTGGGCCAGTAGATTCTAGAATTAACAATTTCATCACTACTCTGTAACCGCTTTACTACTTTGAAGGGTGCAATGCCATGTGGTTTTGGTGTAATGGGCTTGCCATTTTAAAGCCTTATCACTAATTGCCACCTGGACATTGAGAATAAGTTGTAAACTGAGTTAAACTGAAGGAGCAAATAATCAGCAACTTTGCTGATTAAAAATTTGTCTCACTTTCATTGTTAACCTCACAATGTCATTTTAGTACCTTGACAGAGTGACGATAGGCAGTTTTTCCCCTAGATAACGGTTGCCTTGTGTGTTTTCAAATGGATGACATGAGTATTTTCACCTGGACAAGAGCTTAATTACCAGTTTGAGGTATCAATTCAGCAATCACAGGAATCTGCCCAAATAAACTGAACCCCCGGGGTGAGTAAAAAAACAGATCCCCTGAATGCCTACAACACTATATAATTCAGAAAACCCTCCTTTTGGATAATTCTTGTTTTGCCAAATTATTATCACATTGTTACAGTCACAGACCTAAAGCAACAGGCTACTACAAGGTTCTGCACCCACTCTGACCACATGTATGGAAAGTGCGCCAGAAGCCCATGGCCAGTTTAAGGTGCCTGAATCCCATATGGTCTAGCGGTTAATTCCTGGTTTTCACCCAGGCGGCCCGGGCTCGACTCCCGGTATGAGAATGCATGCTCCTTTTTGCTTCCCTCCTCAAAAATCCAGCATATTTTCCTGCACCAGAAGTGACTTTTTGGCCAGCATTAGAGCTACAGAACCCTGATTTGTCGAGGTTCTGTCTAGCACTTTGCCCCTTCGATAGCTCAGCTGGTAGAGCGGAGGACTGTAGGTTGGAGTGTTGGCAATCCTTAGGTCGCTGGTTCGACTCCGGCTCGAAGGAGGTCTTTTTTTAAGTGCCCACCAAATTTTTTGGTTTGGAGCTGGCTTTCCACCATTTTTTGGTTTGGAGCTGGCTTTCTCACAGCTATCGGCAGAGCTTGAATTCGCAGTCCACAATTGGAAGGCAAAAGAGCTTTCCCTGACCGGGAATCGAACCCGGGCCGCGGCGGTGAGAGCGCCGAATCCTAACCACTAGACCACCAGGGAAGGGCTGGTGGGCTGGTGGGCTGGTGGGCTGGTGGGCTGGTGGGCTGCTGACAACAAGGTGAGAATGAGGAGATATCAATGCTTGCCACCGTCACATCGAAAAGCAACAAGTCTTTGGCAATCGGGGGTTTTTACTATCGGTGGGCCAGTGGCGCAATGGATAACGCGTCTACGGATCAGAAGATTCTAGGTTCGACTCCTGGCTGGCTCGCTCTGTGCGTGTTTTTCACCAGTTTATTTTGTTGTTGTTGTTTTTTTTCTCCAAAGATATCTAGGGGAGACACGGACATGCTTTGGTATTGCCATTCGTCTCACAAGCACTCCGATAAGCTCGACGATTAACAGGGAAATAAACTGCAGGCTGGCAGCCAGTTGATTTTCGAATGAACAATTTCATCGCTACTCTGTAACTGCTTCATTACATTGAAGGGTATAATGCCATGTGGTTTTGATGTCACAGGCTTGCCATTTTGAAGCCTTATCACTAATTGCCACCTGGACATTGAGAATAATTTGTAATCTGCATTAAACTAAACGAGCGAATAATCAGCAATTTTGCGGATTAAAAATTGGTCTCACTTTCATTATTAACCTCACAATATGTCAGTTTTGTACCTTGACAGACCGACGATAGGCAGTTTTTCCTCTAGATAACGGTTGCCATGTGTGTTTTCAGATGCATGACACAAGTATTTTCACCTGGACAAGACCTTAGTTGCCAGTTCGAGGTATAAATTCAGCAATCCCAGGATTCTGGCCAAAAAACTGAACCATGGGTGAGTCAACAAACATGTCCCTTGAATGCATGCAACACTATTTATTTCAGTAAACCGTCCCTTCGGATGATTCTTGTATTGCCAAATTATTATCACATTGTTACAGTCACAAACCAAAAGCAACAGGCCACTACAAAACCCTGCCCCCACACTGGCCACATTTATGGAAAGTGGCCCACAAAGCTTGTGGCCAGTTAAAGCTGGCCAGTTCCCATACGGTCTAGCAGTTAGGATTCCTGGTTTTCTCCTATGCGGCCAGGGGTCGACTCCCGGTATGGGAAAGCTTGATCTTTTTGCTTCCCTCCTCAAAAAGCCAGCACATCTTCCTGCACCAGAAGTGACTTTTTGTACAGCAGTAGAGCTACAGAACCCTGATAGATTGAGGTTCCGATGTCTATGGGGAGTCGCGGACATGCTTCGGTATTGCCATTCATCACACAATCTCTCCGATAAGCTCGGTCGATTAACGTAGTATTAAAATGCAGGCTGGTGGGCCAGTAGATTCTAGAATTAACAATTTCATCACTACTCTGTAACCGCTTTACTACTTTGAAGGGTGCAATGCCATGTGGTTTTGGTGTAATGGGCTTGCCATTTTAAAGCCTTATCACTAATTGCCACCTGGACATTGAGAATAAGTTGTAAACTGAGTTAAACTGAAGGAGCAAATAATCAGCAACTTTGCTGATTAAAAATTTGTCTCACTTTCATTGTTAACCTCACAATGTCATTTTAGTACCTTGACAGAGTGACGATAGGCAGTTTTTCCCCTAGATAACGGTTGCCTTGTGTGTTTTCAAATGGATGACATGAGTATTTTCACCTGGACAAGAGCTTAATTACCAGTTTGAGGTATCAATTCAGCAATCACAGGAATCTGCCCAAATAAACTGAACCCCCGGGGTGAGTAAAAAAACAGATCCCCTGAATGCCTACAACACTATATAATTCAGAAAACCCTCCTTTTGGATAATTCTTGTTTTGCCAAATTATTATCACATTGTTACAGTCACAGACCTAAAGCAACAGGCTACTACAAGGTTCTGCACCCACTCTGACCACATGTATGGAAAGTGCGCCAGAAGCCCATGGCCAGTTTAAGGTGCCTGAATCCCATATGGTCTAGCGGTTAGGATTCCTGGTTTTCACCCAGGCGGCCCGGGTTCGACTCCCGGTATGAGAATGCATGCTCCTTTTTGCTTCCCTCCTCAAAAATCCAGCATATTTTCCTGCACCAGAAGTGACTTTTTGGCCAGCATTAGAGCTACAGAACCCTGATTTGTCGAGGTTCTGTCTAGCACTTTGCCCCTTCGATAGCTCAGCTGGTAGAGCGGAGGACTGTAGGTTGGAGTGTTGGCAATCCTTAGGTCGCTGGTTCGACTCCGGCTCGAAGGAGGTCTTTTTTTAAGTGCCCACCAAATTTTTTGGTTTGGAGCTGGCTTTCCACCATTTTTTGGTTTGGAGCTGGCTTTCTCACAGCTATCGGCAGAGCTTGAATTCGCAGTCCACAATTGGAAGGCAAAAGAGCTTTCCCTGACCGGGAATCGAACCCGGGCCGCGGCGGTGAGAGCGCCGAATCCTAACCACTAGACCACCAGGGAAGGGCTGGTGGGCTGGTGGGCTGGTGGGCTGGTGGGCTGACAACAAGGTGAGAATGAGGAGATATCAATGCTTGCCACCGTCACATCGAAAAGCAACAAGTCTTTGGCAATCGGGGGTTTTTACTATCGGTGGGCCAGTGGCGCAATGGATAACGCGTCTACGGATCAGAAGATTCTAGGTTCGACTCCTGGCTGGCTCGCTCTGTGCGTGTTTTTCACCAGTTTATTTTGTTGTTGTTGTTTTTTTTCTCCAAAGATATCTAGGGGAGACACGGACATGCTTTGGTATTGCCATTCGTCTCACAAGCACTCCGATAAGCTCGACGATTAACAGGGAAATAAACTGCAGGCTGGCAGCCAGTTGATTTTCGAATGAACAATTTCATCGCTACTCTGTAACTGCTTCATTACATTGAAGGGTATAATGCCATGTGGTTTTGATGTCACAGGCTTGCCATTTTGAAGCCTTATCACTAATTGCCACCTGGACATTGAGAATAATTTGTAATCTGCATTAAACTAAACGAGCGAATAATCAGCAATTTTGCGGATTAAAAATTGGTCTCACTTTCATTATTAACCTCACAATATGTCAGTTTTGTACCTTGACAGACCGACGATAGGCAGTTTTTCCTCTAGATAACGGTTGCCATGTGTGTTTTTCAGATGCATGACACAAGTATTTTCACCTGGACAAGACCTTAGTTGCCAGTTCGAGGTATAAATTCAGCAATCCCAGGATTCTGGCCAAAAAACTGAACCATGGGTGAGTCAACAAACATGTCCCTTGAATGCATGCAACACTATTTATTTCAGTAAACCGATCCCTTCGGATGATTCTTGTATTGCCAAATTATTATCACATTGTTACAGTCACAAACCAAAAGCAACAGGCCACTACAAAACCCTGCCCCCACACTGGCCACATTTATGGAAAGTGGCCCACAAGCTTGTGGCCAGTTAAAGCTGGCCAGTTCCCATACGGTCTAGCAGTTAGGATTCCTGGTTTTCTCCTATGCGGCCAGGGGTCGACTCCCGGTATGGGAAAGCTTGATCTTTTTGCTTCCCTCCTCAAAAAGCCAGCACATCTTCCTGCACCAGAAGTGACTTTTTGTACAGCAGTAGAGCTACAGAACCCTGATAGATTGAGGTTCCGATGTCTATGGGGAGTCGCGGACATGCTTCGGTATTGCCATTCATCACACAATCTCTCCGATAAGCTCGGTCGATTAACGTAGTATTAAAATGCAGGCTGGTGGGCCAGTAGATTCTAGAATTAACAATTTCATCACTACTCTGTAACCGCTTTACTACTTTGAAGGGTGCAATGCCATGTGGTTTTGATGTAATGGGCTTGCCATTTTAAAGCCTTATCACTAATTGCCACCTGGACATTGAGAATAAGTTGTAAACTGAGTTAAACTGAAGGAGCAAATAATCAGCAACTTTGCTGATTAAAAATTTGTCTCACTTTCATTGTTAACCTCACAATGTCATTTTAGTACCTTGACAGAGTGACGATAGGCAGTTTTTCCCCTAGATAACGGTTGCCTTGTGTGTTTTCAAATGGATGACATGAGTATTTTCACCTGGACAAGAGCTTAATTACCAGTTTGAGGTATCAATTCAGCAATCACAGGAATCTGCCCAAATAAACTGAACCCCCGGGGTGAGTAAAAAAACAGATCCCCTGAATGCCTACAACACTATATAATTCAGAAAACCCTCCTTTTGGATAATTCTTGTTTTGCCAAATTATTATCACATTGTTACAGTCACAGACCTAAAGCAACAGGCTACTACAAGGTTCTGCACCCACTCTGACCACATGTATGGAAAGTGCGCCAGAAGCCCATGGCCAGTTTAAGGTGCCTGAATCCCATATGGTCTAGCGGTTAGGATTCCTGGTTTTCACCCAGGCGGCCCGGGTTCGACTCCCGGTATGAGAATGCATGCTCCTTTTGCTTCCCTCCTCAAAAATCCAGCATATTTTCCTGCACCAGAAGTGACTTTTTGGCCAGCATTAGAGCTACAGAACCCTGATTTGTCGAGGTTCTGTCTAGCACTTTGCCCCTTCGATAGCTCAGCTGGTAGAGCGGAGGACTGTAGGTTGGAGTGTTGGCAATCCTTAGGTCGCTGGTTCGATTCCGGCTCGTAGGAGGTCTTTTTTTAAAGTGCCCACCAAATTTTTTGGTTTGGAGCTGGCTTTCCACCATTTTTTGGTTTGGAGCTGGCTTTCTCACAGCTATCGGCAGAGCTTGAATTCGCAGTCCACATGTTTTCAAATGGATGACATGAGTATTTTCACCTGACAAGAGCTTAATTACCAGTTTGAGGTATCAATTCAGCAATCACAGGAATCTGCCCAAATAAACTGAACCCCCGGTGAGTAAAAAAACAGATCCCTGAATGCCTACAACACTATATAATTCAGAAACCCTCCTTTTGGATAATTCTTGTTTTGCCAAATTATTATCACATTGTTTACAAGTCACAGACCTAAAGCAACAGGCTACTACAAGGTTCTGCACCCACTCTGACCACATGTATGGAAAGTGCGCCAGAAAGCCATGGCCAGTTTAGTGTCTGAATCCATATGGTCTACGGTTAGGATTCCTGGTTTTCACCCAGGCGGCCCGGGTTCGACTCCCGGTATGAGAATTGCATGCTCCTTTTTGCTTCCCCTCCTCAAAAATCCAGCATATTTTCCTGCACCAGAAGTGACTTTTGGCCAGCATTAGAGCTACAGAACCCCTGATTTGTCGAGGTTCTGTCTAGCACTTTGCCCCTTCGATAGCTCAGCTGGTAGAGCGAGGACTGTAGGTTGGAGTGTTGGCAATCCTTAGGTCGCTGGTCGAACTCCGGCTCGAAGGAGGTCTTTTTTTAAGTGCCACCAAAATTTTTTGGTTTGGAGCTGGCTTTCCACCATTTTTTGTTTGGAGCTGGCTTTCTCACAGCTATCGGCAGAGCTTGAATTCGCAGTCCACAATTGAAGGCAAAAGAGCTTTCCCTGACCGGGAATCGAACCCGGGCCGCGGCGGTGAGAGCGCCGAATCCTAACCACTAGCACCAGGGAAGGTGCTGGTGGGGCTGGTGGGCTGGTGGTGGTGGGCTGGTGGGCTGTTCTGCTGACAACAAGGTGAGAAATGAGGAGATATCAATGCTTGCCCACCGCACATCGAAAAGCAACAAGTCTTTGGCAATCGGGGGTTTGTTACTATCGGTGGGCAAGTGGCGCAATGGATAACGCGTCTGACTACGGATCAGAAGATTCTAGTTCGACTCTCTGGCTGGCTCGCTCTGTGCGTGTTTTCCACCAGTTTATTTTGTTGTTGTTGTTTTTTTTCTCCAAAGTCCAGAAGAGAAAGGCAAATCTCCAGGCATTCTTCTTTTTTTCCAAAAAAAGACATATTCTGCACACCCATTCCGATATCTAGGGAGACACGGACATGCTTTGGTATTGCCATTCGTCTCACAAGCACTCCGATAAGCTCGACGATTAACAGGGAAATAAACAGTGGCTGGCAGCCAGTTGATTTTCGAATGAACAATTTCATCGCTACTCTGTAACTGCTTCATTACATTGAAGGGTATAATGCCATGTGGTTTTGATGTCACAGGCTTGCCATTTTGAAGCCTTATCACTAATTGCACCTGGACATTGATTTACTACTTTGAAGGGTGCAATGCCATGTGGTTTTGGTGTAATGGGCCTTTGCCATTTTAAAGCCTTATCACTAATTGCCACCTGGACATTGAGAATAAGTTGTAAACTGAGTTAAACTGAAGGAGCAATAAATCAGCAACTTTGCTGATTAAAAATTTGTCTCACTTTCATTGTTAACCTCACAATGTCATTTTAGTACCTTGACAGAGTGACGATAGGCAGTTTTTCCCCTAGATAACGGTTGCCTTGTGTGTTTTCAAATGGATGACATGAGTATTTTCACCTGGACAAGAGCTTAATTACCAGTTTGAGGTATCAATTCAGCAATCACAGGAATCTGCCCAAATAAACTGAACCCCCGGGGTGAGTAAAAAAACAGATCCCCTGAATGCCTACAACACTATATAATTCAGAAAACCCTCCTTTGGGATAATTCTTGTTTTGCCAAATTATTATCACATTGTTACAGTCACAGACCTAAAGCAACAGGCTACTACAAGGTTCTGCACCCACTCTGACCACATGTATGGAAAGTGCGCCAGAAGCCCATGGCCAGTTTAAGGTGTCTGAATCCCATATGGTCTAGCGGTTAGGATTCCTGGTTTTCACCCAGGCGGCCCGGGTTCGACTCCCGGTATGAGAATGCATGCTCCTTTTTGCTTCCCTCCTCAAAAATCCAGCATATTTTCCTGCACCAGAAGTGACTTTTTGGCCAGCATTAGAGCTACAGAACCCTGATTTGTCGAGGTTCTGTCTAGCACTTTGCCCCTTCGATAGCTCAGCTGGTAGAGCGGAGGACTGTAGGTTGGAGTGTTGGCAATCCTTAGGTCGCTGGTTCGACTCCGGCTCGAAGGAGGTCTTTTTTTAAGTGCCCACCAAATTTTTTGGTTTGGAGCTGGCTTTCCACCATTTTTTGGTTTGGAGCTGGCTTTCTCACAGCTATCGGCAGAGCTTGAATTCGCAGTCCACAATTGGAAGGCAAAAGAGCTTTCCCTGACCGGGAATCGAACCCGGGCCGCGGCGGTGAGAGCGCCGAATCCTAACCACTAGACCACCAGGGAAGGGCTGGTGGGCTGGTGGGCTGGTGGGCTGGTGGGCTGGTGGGCTGTTCTGCTGACAACAAGGTGAGAATGAGGAGATATCAATGCTTGCCACCGTCACATCGAAAAGCAACAAGTCTTTGGCAATCGGGGGTTTTTACTATCGGTGGGCCAGTGGCGCAATGGATAACGCGTCTGACTACGGATCAGAAGATTCTAGGTTCGACTCCTGGCTGGCTCGCTCTGTGCGTGTTTTTCACCAGTTTATTTTGTTGTTGTTGTTTTTTTTCTCCAAAGTCCAGAAGAAAAGGCAAATCTCCAGGCATTCTTCTTTTTTTCCAAAAAAAGACATATTCTGCACACCCATTCCGATATCTAGGGGAGACACGGACATGCTTTGGTATTGCCATTCGTCTCACAAGCACTCCGATAAGCTCGACGATTAACAGGGAAATAAACTGCAGGCTGGCAGCCAGTTGATTTTCGAATGAACAATTTCATCGCTACTCTGTAACTGCTTCATTACATTGAAGGGTATAATGCCATGTGGTTTTGATGTCACAGGCTTGCCATTTTGAAGCCTTATCACTAATTGCCACCTGGACATTGAGAATAATTTGTAATCTGCATTAAACTAAACGAGCGAATAATCAGCAATTTTGCGGATTAAAAATTGGTCTCACTTTCATTATTAACCTCACAATATGTCAGTTTTGTACCTTGACAGACCGACGATAGGCAGTTTTTCCTCTAGATAACGGTTGCCATGTGTGTTTTCAGATGCATGACACAAGTATTTTCACCTGGACAAGACCTTAGTTGCCAGTTCGAGGTATAAATTCAGCAATCCCAGGATTCTGGCCAAAAAACTGAACCATGGGTGAGTCAACAAACATGTCCCTTGAATGCATGCAACACTATTTATTTCAGTAAACCGTCCCTTCGGATGATTCTTGTATTGCCAAATTATTATCACATTGTTACAGTCACAAACCAAAAGCAACAGGCCACTACAAAACCCTGCCCCCACACTGGCCACATTTATGGAAAGTGGCCCACAAGCTTGTGGCCAGTTAAAGCTGGCCAGTTCCCATACGGTCTAGCAGTTAGGATTCCTGGTTTTCTCCTATGCGGCCAGGGGTCGACTCCCGGTATGGGAAAGCTTGATCTTTTTGCTTCCCTCCTCAAAAAGCCAGCACATCTTCCTGCACCAGAAGTGACTTTTTGTACAGCAGTAGAGCTACAGAACCCTGATAGATTGAGGTTCCGATGTCTATGGGGAGTCGCGGACATGCTTCGGTATTGCCATTCATCACACAATCTCTCCGATAAGCTCGGTCGATTAACGTAGTATTAAAATGCAGGCTGGTGGGCCAGTAGATTCTAGAATTAACAATTTCATCACTACTCTGTAACCGCTTTACTACTTTGAAGGGTGCAATGCCATGTGGTTTTGGTGTAATGGGCTTGCCATTTTAAAGCCTTATCACTAATTGCCACCTGGACATTGAGAATAAGTTGTAAACTGAGTTAAACTGAAGGAGCAAATAATCAGCAACTTTGCTGATTAAAAATTTGTCTCACTTTCATTGTTAACCTCACAATGTCATTTTAGTACCTTGACAGAGTGACGATAGGCAGTTTTTCCCCTAGATAACGGTTGCCTTGTGTGTTTTCAAATGGATGACATGAGTATTTTCACCTGGACAAGAGCTTAATTACCAGTTTGAGGTATCAATTCAGCAATCACAGGAATCTGCCCAAATAAACTGAACCCCCGGGGTGAGTAAAAAAACAGATCCCCTGAATGCCTACAACACTATATAATTCAGAAAACCCTCCTTTTGGATAATTCTTGTTTTGCCAAATTATTATCACATTGTTACAGTCACAGACCTAAAGCAACAGGCTACTACAAGGTTCTGCACCCACTCTGACCACATGTATGGAAAGTGCGCCAGAAGCCCATGGCCAGTTTAAGGTGCCTGAATCCCATATGGTCTAGCGGTTAGGATTCCTGGTTTTCACCCAGGCGGCCCGGGTTCGACTCCCGGTATGAGAATGCATGCTCCTTTTTGCTTCCCTCCTCAAAAATCCAGCATATTTTCCTGCACCAGAAGTGACTTTTTGGCCAGCATTAGAGCTACAGAACCCTGATTTGTCGAGGTTCTGTCTAGCACTTTGCCCCTTCGATAGCTCAGCTGGTAGAGCGGAGGACTGTAGGTTGGAGTGTTGGCAATCCTTAGGTCGCTGGTTCGACTCCGGCTCGAAGGAGGTCTTTTTTTAAGTGCCCACCAAATTTTTTGGTTTGGAGCTGGCTTTCCACCATTTTTTGGTTTGGAGCTGGCTTTCTCACAGCTATCGGCAGAGCTTGAATTCGCAGTCCACAATTGGAAGGCAAAAGAGCTTTCCCTGACCGGGAATCGAACCCGGGCCGCGGCGGTGAGAGCGCCGAATCCTAACCACTAGACCAC
Source organism: Carassius auratus (assembly GCF_003368295.1). Classification (NCBI taxonomy): domain Eukaryota; kingdom Metazoa; phylum Chordata; class Actinopteri; order Cypriniformes; family Cyprinidae; genus Carassius; species Carassius auratus. The sequence continues at coordinate 62,689 of NW_020526380.1, read as the reverse complement.
CAGGGAAGGGCTGGTGGGCTGGTGGGCTGGTGGGCTGGTGGGCTGGTGGGCTGTTCTGCTGACAACAAGGTGAGAATGAGGAGATATCAATGCTTGCCACCGTCACATCGAAAAGCAACAAGTCTTTGGCAATCGGGGGTTTTTACTATCGGTGGGCCAGTGGCGCAATGGATAACGCGTCTGACTACGGATCAGAAGATTCTAGGTTCGACTCCTGGCTGGCTCGCTCTGTGCGTGTTTTTCACCAGTTTATTTTGTTGTTGTTGTTTTTTTTCTCCAAAGTCCAGAAGAAAAGGCAAATCTCCAGGCATTCTTCTTTTTTTCCAAAAAAAGACATATTCTGCACACCCATTCCGATATCTAGGGGAGACACGGACATGCTTTGGTATTGCCATTCGTCTCACAAGCACTCCGATAAGCTCGACGATTAACAGGGAAATAAACTGCAGGCTGGCAGCCAGTTGATTTTCGAATGAACAATTTCATCGCTACTCTGTAACTGCTTCATTACATTGAAGGGTATAATGCCATGTGGTTTTGATGTCACAGGCTTGCCATTTTGAAGCCTTATCACTAATTGCCACCTGGACATTGAGAATAATTTGTAATCTGCATTAAACTAAACGAGCGAATAATCAGCAATTTTGCGGATTAAAAATTGGTCTCACTTTCATTATTAACCTCACAATATGTCAGTTTTGTACCTTGACAGACCGACGATAGGCAGTTTTTCCTCTAGATAACGGTTGCCATGTGTGTTTTCAGATGCATGACACAAGTATTTTCACCTGGACAAGACCTTAGTTGCCAGTTCGAGGTATAAATTCAGCAATCCCAGGATTCTGGCCAAAAAACTGAACCATGGGTGAGTCAACAAACATGTCCCTTGAATGCATGCAACACTATTTATTTCAGTAAACCGTCCCTTCGGATGATTCTTGTATTGCCAAATTATTATCACATTGTTACAGTCACAAACCAAAAGCAACAGGCCACTACAAAACCCTGCCCCCACACTGGCCACATTTATGGAAAGTGGCCCACAAGCTTGTGGCCAGTTAAAGCTGGCCAGTTCCCATACGGTCTAGCAGTTAGGATTCCTGGTTTTCTCCTATGCGGCCAGGGGTCGACTCCCGGTATGGGAAAGCTTGATCTTTTTGCTTCCCTCCTCAAAAAGCCAGCACATCTTCCTGCACCAGAAGTGACTTTTTGTACAGCAGTAGAGCTACAGAACCCTGATAGATTGAGGTTCCGATGTCTATGGGGAGTCGCGGACATGCTTCGGTATTGCCATTCATCACACAATCTCTCCGATAAGCTCGGTCGATTAACGTAGTATTAAAATGCAGGCTGGTGGGCCAGTAGATTCTAGAATTAACAATTTCATCACTACTCTGTAACCGCTTTACTACTTTGAAGGGTGCAATGCCATGTGGTTTTGGTGTAATGGGCTTGCCATTTTAAAGCCTTATCACTAATTGCCACCTGGACATTGAGAATAAGTTGTAAACTGAGTTAAACTGAAGGAGCAAATAATCAGCAACTTTGCTGATTAAAAATTTGTCTCACTTTCATTGTTAACCTCACAATGTCATTTTAGTACCTTGACAGAGTGACGATAGGCAGTTTTTCCCCTAGATAACGGTTGCCTTGTGTGTTTTCAAATGGATGACATGAGTATTTTCACCTGGACAAGAGCTTAATTACCAGTTTGAGGTATCAATTCAGCAATCACAGGAATCTGCCCAAATAAACTGAACCCCCGGGGTGAGTAAAAAAACAGATCCCCTGAATGCCTACAACACTATATAATTCAGAAAACCCTCCTTTTGGATAATTCTTGTTTTGCCAAATTATTATCACATTGTTACAGTCACAGACCTAAAGCAACAGGCTACTACAAGGTTCTGCACCCACTCTGACCACATGTATGGAAAGTGCGCCAGAAGCCCATGGCCAGTTTAAGGTGCCTGAATCCCATATGGTCTAGCGGTTAGGATTCCTGGTTTTCACCCAGGCGGCCCGGGTTCGACTCCCGGTATGAGAATGCATGCTCCTTTTTGCTTCCCTCCTCAAAAATCCAGCATATTTTCCTGCACCAGAAGTGACTTTTTGGCCAGCATTAGAGCTACAGAACCCTGATTTGTCGAGGTTCTGTCTAGCACTTTGCCCCTTCGATAGCTCAGCTGGTAGAGCGGAGGACTGTAGGTTGGAGTGTTGGCAATCCTTAGGTCGCTGGTTCGACTCCGGCTCGAAGGAGGTCTTTTTTTAAGTGCCCACCAAATTTTTTGGTTTGGAGCTGGCTTTCCACCATTTTTTGGTTTGGAGCTGGCTTTCTCACAGCTATCGGCAGAGCTTGAATTCGCAGTCCACAATTGGAAGGCAAAAGAGCTTTCCCTGACCGGGAATCGAACCCGGGCCGCGGCGGTGAGAGCGCCGAATCCTAACCACTAGACCACCAGGGAAGGGCTGGTGGGCTGGTGGGCTGGTGGGCTGGTGGGCTGTTCTGCTGACAACAAGGTGAGAATGAGGAGATATCAATGCTTGCCACCGTCACATCGAAAAGCAACAAGTCTTTGGCAATCGGGGGTTTTTACTATCGGTGGGCCAGTGGCGCAATGGATAACGCGTCTGACTACGGATCAGAAGATTCTAGGTTCGACTCCTGGCTGGCTCGCTCTGTGCGTGTTTTTCACCAGTTTATTTTGTTGTTGTTGTTTTTTTTCTCCAAAGTCCAGAAGAAAAGGCAAATCTCCAGGCATTCTTCTTTTTTTCCAAAAAAAGACATATTCTGCACACCCATTCCGATATCTAGGGGAGACACGGACATGCTTTGGTATTGCCATTCGTCTCACAAGCACTCCGATAAGCTCGACGATTAACAGGGAAATAAACTGCAGGCTGGCAGCCAGTTGATTTTCGAATGAACAATTTCATCGCTACTCTGTAACTGCTTCATTACATTGAAGGGTATAATGCCATGTGGTTTTGATGTCACAGGCTTGCCATTTTGAAGCCTTATCACTAATTGCCACCTGGACATTGAGAATAATTTGTAATCTGCATTAAACTAAACGAGCGAATAATCAGCAATTTTGCGGATTAAAAATTGGTCTCACTTTCATTATTAACCTCACAATATGTCAGTTTTGTACCTTGACAGACCGACGATAGGCAGTTTTTCCTCTAGATAACGGTTGCCATGTGTGTTTTCAGATGCATGACACAAGTATTTTCACCTGGACAAGACCTTAGTTGCCAGTTCGAGGTATAAATTCAGCAATCCCAGGATTCTGGCCAAAAAACTGAACCATGGGTGAGTCAACAAACATGTCCCTTGAATGCATGCAACACTATTTATTTCAGTAAACCGTCCCTTCGGATGATTCTTGTATTGCCAAATTATTATCACATTGTTACAGTCACAAACCAAAAGCAACAGGCCACTACAAAACCCTGCCCCCACACTGGCCACATTTATGGAAAGTGGCCCACAAGCTTGTGGCCAGTTAAAGCTGGCCAGTTCCCATACGGTCTAGCAGTTAGGATTCCTGGTTTTCTCCTATGCGGCCAGGGGTCGACTCCCGGTATGGGAAAGCTTGATCTTTTTGCTTCCCTCCTCAAAAAGCCAGCACATCTTCCTGCACCAGAAGTGACTTTTTGTACAGCAGTAGAGCTACAGAACCCTGATAGATTGAGGTTCCGATGTCTATGGGGAGTCGCGGACATGCTTCGGTATTGCCATTCATCACACAATCTCTCCGATAAGCTCGGTCGATTAACGTAGTATTAAAATGCAGGCTGGTGGGCCAGTAGATTCTAGAATTAACAATTTCATCACTACTCTGTAACCGCTTTACTACTTTGAAGGGTGCAATGCCATGTGGTTTTGGTGTAATGGGCTTGCCATTTTAAAGCCTTATCACTAATTGCCACCTGGACATTGAGAATAAGTTGTAAACTGAGTTAAACTGAAGGAGCAAATAATCAGCAACTTTGCTGATTAAAAATTTGTCTCACTTTCATTGTTAACCTCACAATGTCATTTTAGTACCTTGACAGAGTGACGATAGGCAGTTTTTCCCCTAGATAACGGTTGCCTTGTGTGTTTTCAAATGGATGACATGAGTATTTTCACCTGGACAAGAGCTTAATTACCAGTTTGAGGTATCAATTCAGCAATCACAGGAATCTGCCCAAATAAACTGAACCCCCGGGGTGAGTAAAAAAACAGATCCCCTGAATGCCTACAACACTATATAATTCAGAAAACCCTCCTTTTGGATAATTCTTGTTTTGCCAAATTATTATCACATTGTTACAGTCACAGACCTAAAGCAACAGGCTACTACAAGGTTCTGCACCCACTCTGACCACATGTATGGAAAGTGCGCCAGAAGCCCATGGCCAGTTTAAGGTGCCTGAATCCCATATGGTCTAGCGGTTAGGATTCCTGGTTTTCACCCAGGCGGCCCGGGTTCGACTCCCGGTATGAGAATGCATGCTCCTTTTTGCTTCCCTCCTCAAAAATCCAGCATATTTTCCTGCACCAGAAGTGACTTTTTGGCCAGCATTAGAGCTACAGAACCCTGATTTGTCGAGGTTCTGTCTAGCACTTTGCCCCTTCGATAGCTCAGCTGGTAGAGCGGAGGACTGTAGGTTGGAGTGTTGGCAATCCTTAGGTCGCTGGTTCGACTCCGGCTCGAAGGAGGTCTTTTTTTAAGTGCCCACCAAATTTTTTGGTTTGGAGCTGGCTTTCCACCATTTTTTGGTTTGGAGCTGGCTTTCTCACAGCTATCGGCAGAGCTTGAATTCGCAGTCCACAATTGGAAGGCAAAAGAGCTTTCCCTGACCGGGAATCGAACCCGGGCCGCGGCGGTGAGAGCGCCGAATCCTAACCACTAGACCACCAGGGAAGGGCTGGTGGGCTGGTGGGCTGGTGGGCTGTTCTGCTGACAACAAGGTGAGAATGAGGAGATATCAATGCTTGCCACCGTCACATCGAAAAGCAACAAGTCTTTGGCAATCGGGGGTTTTTACTATCGGTGGGCCAGTGGCGCAATGGATAACGCGTCTGACTACGGATCAGAAGATTCTAGGTTCGACTCCTGGCTGGCTCGCTCTGTGCGTGTTTTTCACCAGTTTATTTTGTTGTTGTTGTTTTTTTTCTCCAAAGTCCAGAAGAAAAGGCAAATCTCCAGGCATTCTTCTTTTTTTCCAAAAAAAGACATATTCTGCACACCCATTCCGATATCTAGGGGAGACACGGACATGCTTTGGTATTGCCATTCGTCTCACAAGCACTCCGATAAGCTCGACGATTAACAGGGAAATAAACTGCAGGCTGGCAGCCAGTTGATTTTCGAATGAACAATTTCATCGCTACTCTGTAACTGCTTCATTACATTGAAGGGTATAATGCCATGTGGTTTTGATGTCACAGGCTTGCCATTTTGAAGCCTTATCACTAATTGCCACCTGGACATTGAGAATAATTTGTAATCTGCATTAAACTAAACGAGCGAATAATCAGCAATTTTGCGGATTAAAAATTGGTCTCACTTTCATTATTAACCTCACAATATGTCAGTTTTGTACCTTGACAGACCGACGATAGGCAGTTTTTCCTCTAGATAACGGTTGCCATGTGTGTTTTCAGATGCATGACACAAGTATTTTCACCTGGACAAGACCTTAGTTGCCAGTTCGAGGTATAAATTCAGCAATCCCAGGATTCTGGCCAAAAAACTGAACCATGGGTGAGTCAACAAACATGTCCCTTGAATGCATGCAACACTATTTATTTCAGTAAACCGTCCCTTCGGATGATTCTTGTATTGCCAAATTATTATCACATTGTTACAGTCACAAACCAAAAGCAACAGGCCACTACAAAACCCTGCCCCCACACTGGCCACATTTATGGAAAGTGGCCCACAAGCTTGTGGCCAGTTAAAGCTGGCCAGTTCCCATACGGTCTAGCAGTTAGGATTCCTGGTTTTCTCCTATGCGGCCAGGGGTCGACTCCCGGTATGGGAAAGCTTGATCTTTTTGCTTCCCTCCTCAAAAAGCCAGCACATCTTCCTGCACCAGAAGTGACTTTTTGTACAGCAGTAGAGCTACAGAACCCTGATAGATTGAGGTTCCGATGTCTATGGGGAGTCGCGGACATGCTTCGGTATTGCCATTCATCACACAATCTCTCCGATAAGCTCGGTCGATTAACGTAGTATTAAAATGCAGGCTGGTGGGCCAGTAGATTCTAGAATTAACAATTTCATCACTACTCTGTAACCGCTTTACTACTTTGAAGGGTGCAATGCCATGTGGTTTTGGTGTAATGGGCTTGCCATTTTAAAGCCTTATCACTAATTGCCACCTGGACATTGAGAATAAGTTGTAAACTGAGTTAAACTGAAGGAGCAAATAATCAGCAACTTTGCTGATTAAAAATTTGTCTCACTTTCATTGTTAACCTCACAATGTCATTTTAGTACCTTGACAGAGTGACGATAGGCAGTTTTTCCCCTAGATAACGGTTGCCTTGTGTGTTTTCAAATGGATGACATGAGTATTTTCACCTGGACAAGAGCTTAATTACCAGTTTGAGGTATCAATTCAGCAATCACAGGAATCTGCCCAAATAAACTGAACCCCCGGGGTGAGTAAAAAAACAGATCCCCTGAATGCCTACAACACTATATAATTCAGAAAACCCTCCTTTTGGATAATTCTTGTTTTGCCAAATTATTATCACATTGTTACAGTCACAGACCTAAAGCAACAGGCTACTACAAGGTTCTGCACCCACTCTGACCACATGTATGGAAAGTGCGCCAGAAGCCCATGGCCAGTTTAAGGTGCCTGAATCCCATATGGTCTAGCGGTTAGGATTCCTGGTTTTCACCCAGGCGGCCCGGGTTCGACTCCCGGTATGAGAATGCATGCTCCTTTTTGCTTCCCTCCTCAAAAATCCAGCATATTTTCCTGCACCAGAAGTGACTTTTTGGCCAGCATTAGAGCTACAGAACCCTGATTTGTCGAGGTTCTGTCTAGCACTTTGCCCCTTCGATAGCTCAGCTGGTAGAGCGGAGGACTGTAGGTTGGAGTGTTGGCAATCCTTAGGTCGCTGGTTCGACTCCGGCTCGAAGGAGGTCTTTTTTTAAGTGCCCACCAAATTTTTTGGTTTGGAGCTGGCTTTCCACCATTTTTTGGTTTGGAGCTGGCTTTCTCACAGCTATCGGCAGAGCTTGAATTCGCAGTCCACAATTGGAAGGCAAAAGAGCTTTCCCTGACCGGGAATCGAACCCGGGCCGCGGCGGTGAGAGCGCCGAATCCTAACCACTAGACCACCAGGGAAGGGCTGGTGGGCTGGTGGGCTGGTGGGCTGGTGGGCTGTTCTGCTGACAACAAGGTGAGAATGAGGAGATATCAATGCTTGCCACCGTCACATCGAAAAGCAACAAGTCTTTGGCAATCGGGGGTTTTTACTATCGGTGGGCCAGTGGCGCAATGGATAACGCGTCTGACTACGGATCAGAAGATTCTAGGTTCGACTCCTGGCTGGCTCGCTCTGTGCGTGTTTTTCACCAGTTTATTTTGTTGTTGTTGTTTTTTTTCTCCAAAGTCCAGAAGAAAAGGCAAATCTCCAGGCATTCTTCTTTTTTTCCAAAAAAAGACATATTCTGCACACCCATTCCGATATCTAGGGGAGACACGGACATGCTTTGGTATTGCCATTCGTCTCACAAGCACTCCGATAAGCTCGACGATTAACAGGGAAATAAACTGCAGGCTGGCAGCCAGTTGATTTTCGAATGAACAATTTCATCGCTACTCTGTAACTGCTTCATTACATTGAAGGGTATAATGCCATGTGGTTTTGATGTCACAGGCTTGCCATTTTGAAGCCTTATCACTAATTGCCACCTGGACATTGAGAATAATTTGTAATCTGCATTAAACTAAACGAGCGAATAATCAGCAATTTTGCGGATTAAAAATTGGTCTCACTTTCATTATTAACCTCACAATATGTCAGTTTTGTACCTTGACAGACCGACGATAGGCAGTTTTTCCTCTAGATAACGGTTGCCATGTGTGTTTTCAGATGCATGACACAAGTATTTTCACCTGGACAAGACCTTAGTTGCCAGTTCGAGGTATAAATTCAGCAATCCCAGGATTCTGGCCAAAAAACTGAACCATGGGTGAGTCAACAAACATGTCCCTTGAATGCATGCAACACTATTTATTTCAGTAAACCGTCCCTTCGGATGATTCTTGTATTGCCAAATTATTATCACATTGTTACAGTCACAAACCAAAAGCAACAGGCCACTACAAAACCCTGCCCCCACACTGGCCACATTTATGGAAAGTGGCCCACAAGCTTGTGGCCAGTTAAAGCTGGCCAGTTCCCATACGGTCTAGCAGTTAGGATTCCTGGTTTTCTCCTATGCGGCCAGGGGTCGACTCCCGGTATGGGAAAGCTTGATCTTTTTGCTTCCCTCCTCAAAAAGCCAGCACATCTTCCTGCACCAGAAGTGACTTTTTGTACAGCAGTAGAGCTACAGAACCCTGATAGATTGAGGTTCCGATGTCTATGGGGAGTCGCGGACATGCTTCGGTATTGCCATTCATCACACAATCTCTCCGATAAGCTCGGTCGATTAACGTAGTATTAAAATGCAGGCTGGTGGGCCAGTAGATTCTAGAATTAACAATTTCATCACTACTCTGTAACCGCTTTACTACTTTGAAGGGTGCAATGCCATGTGGTTTTGGTGTAATGGGCTTGCCATTTTAAAGCCTTATCACTAATTGCCACCTGGACATTGAGAATAAGTTGTAAACTGAGTTAAACTGAAGGAGCAAATAATCAGCAACTTTGCTGATTAAAAATTTGTCTCACTTTCATTGTTAACCTCACAATGTCATTTTAGTACCTTGACAGAGTGACGATAGGCAGTTTTTCCCCTAGATAACGGTTGCCTTGTGTGTTTTCAAATGGATGACATGAGTATTTTCACCTGGACAAGAGCTTAATTACCAGTTTGAGGTATCAATTCAGCAATCACAGGAATCTGCCCAAATAAACTGAACCCCCGGGGTGAGTAAAAAAACAGATCCCCTGAATGCCTACAACACTATATAATTCAGAAAACCCTCCTTTTGGATAATTCTTGTTTTGCCAAATTATTATCACATTGTTACAGTCACAGACCTAAAGCAACAGGCTACTACAAGGTTCTGCACCCACTCTGACCACATGTATGGAAAGTGCGCCAGAAGCCCATGGCCAGTTTAAGGTGCCTGAATCCCATATGGTCTAGCGGTTAGGATTCCTGGTTTTCACCCAGGCGGCCCGGGTTCGACTCCCGGTATGAGAATGCATGCTCCTTTTTGCTTCCCTCCTCAAAAATCCAGCATATTTTCCTGCACCAGAAGTGACTTTTTGGCCAGCATTAGAGCTACAGAACCCTGATTTGTCGAGGTTCTGTCTAGCACTTTGCCCCTTCGATAGCTCAGCTGGTAGAGCGGAGGACTGTAGGTTGGAGTGTTGGCAATCCTTAGGTCGCTGGTTCGACTCCGGCTCGAAGGAGGTCTTTTTTTAAGTGCCCACCAAATTTTTTGGTTTGGAGCTGGCTTTCCACCATTTTTTGGTTTGGAGCTGGCTTTCTCACAGCTATCGGCAGAGCTTGAATTCGCAGTCCACAATTGGAAGGCAAAAGAGCTTTCCCTGACCGGGAATCGAACCCGGGCCGCGGCGGTGAGAGCGCCGAATCCTAACCACTAGACCACCAGGGAAGGGCTGGTGGGCTGGTGGGCTGGTGGGCTGGTGGGCTGTTCTGCTGACAACAAGGTGAGAATGAGGAGATATCAATGCTTGCCACCGTCACATCGAAAAGCAACAAGTCTTTGGCAATCGGGGGTTTTTACTATCGGTGGGCCAGTGGCGCAATGGATAACGCGTCTGACTACGGATCAGAAGATTCTAGGTTCGACTCCTGGCTGGCTCGCTCTGTGCGTGTTTTTCACCAGTTTATTTTGTTGTTGTTGTTTTTTTTCTCCAAAGTCCAGAAGAAAAGGCAAATCTCCAGGCATTCTTCTTTTTTTCCAAAAAAAGACATATTCTGCACACCCATTCCGATATCTAGGGGAGACACGGACATGCTTTGGTATTGCCATTCGTCTCACAAGCACTCCGATAAGCTCGACGATTAACAGGGAAATAAACTGCAGGCTGGCAGCCAGTTGATTTTCGAATGAACAATTTCATCGCTACTCTGTAACTGCTTCATTACATTGAAGGGTATAATGCCATGTGGTTTTGATGTCACAGGCTTGCCATTTTGAAGCCTTATCACTAATTGCCACCTGGACATTGAGAATAATTTGTAATCTGCATTAAACTAAACGAGCGAATAATCAGCAATTTTGCGGATTAAAAATTGGTCTCACTTTCATTATTAACCTCACAATATGTCAGTTTTGTACCTTGACAGACCGACGATAGGCAGTTTTTCCTCTAGATAACGGTTGCCATGTGTGTTTTCAGATGCATGACACAAGTATTTTCACCTGGACAAGACCTTAGTTGCCAGTTCGAGGTATAAATTCAGCAATCCCAGGATTCTGGCCAAAAAACTGAACCATGGGTGAGTCAACAAACATGTCCCTTGAATGCATGCAACACTATTTATTTCAGTAAACCGTCCCTTCGGATGATTCTTGTATTGCCAAATTATTATCACATTGTTACAGTCACAAACCAAAAGCAACAGGCCACTACAAAACCCTGCCCCCACACTGGCCACATTTATGGAAAGTGGCCCACAAGCTTGTGGCCAGTTAAAGCTGGCCAGTTCCCATACGGTCTAGCAGTTAGGATTCCTGGTTTTCTCCTATGCGGCCAGGGGTCGACTCCCGGTATGGGAAAGCTTGATCTTTTTGCTTCCCTCCTCAAAAAGCCAGCACATCTTCCTGCACCAGAAGTGACTTTTTGTACAGCAGTAGAGCTACAGAACCCTGATAGATTGAGGTTCCGATGTCTATGGGGAGTCGCGGACATGCTTCGGTATTGCCATTCATCACACAATCTCTCCGATAAGCTCGGTCGATTAACGTAGTATTAAAATGCAGGCTGGTGGGCCAGTAGATTCTAGAATTAACAATTTCATCACTACTCTGTAACCGCTTTACTACTTTGAAGGGTGCAATGCCATGTGGTTTTGGTGTAATGGGCTTGCCATTTTAAAGCCTTATCACTAATTGCCACCTGGACATTGAGAATAAGTTGTAAACTGAGTTAAACTGAAGGAGCAAATAATCAGCAACTTTGCTGATTAAAAATTTGTCTCACTTTCATTGTTAACCTCACAATGTCATTTTAGTACCTTGACAGAGTGACGATAGGCAGTTTTTCCCCTAGATAACGGTTGCCTTGTGTGTTTTCAAATGGATGACATGAGTATTTTCACCTGGACAAGAGCTTAATTACCAGTTTGAGGTATCAATTCAGCAATCACAGGAATCTGCCCAAATAAACTGAACCCCCGGGGTGAGTAAAAAAACAGATCCCCTGAATGCCTACAACACTATATAATTCAGAAAACCCTCCTTTTGGATAATTCTTGTTTTGCCAAATTATTATCACATTGTTACAGTCACAGACCTAAAGCAACAGGCTACTACAAGGTTCTGCACCCACTCTGACCACATGTATGGAAAGTGCGCCAGAAGCCCATGGCCAGTTTAAGGTGCCTGAATCCCATATGGTCTAGCGGTTAGGATTCCTGGTTTTCACCCAGGCGGCCCGGGTTCGACTCCCGGTATGAGAATGCATGCTCCTTTTTGCTTCCCTCCTCAAAAATCCAGCATATTTTCCTGCACCAGAAGTGACTTTTTGGCCAGCATTAGAGCTACAGAACCCTGATTTGTCGAGGTTCTGTCTAGCACTTTGCCCCTTCGATAGCTCAGCTGGTAGAGCGGAGGACTGTAGGTTGGAGTGTTGGCAATCCTTAGGTCGCTGGTTCGACTCCGGCTCGAAGGAGGTCTTTTTTTAAGTGCCCACCAAATTTTTTGGTTTGGAGCTGGCTTTCCACCATTTTTTGGTTTGGAGCTGGCTTTCTCACAGCTATCGGCAGAGCTTGAATTCGCAGTCCACAATTGGAAGGCAAAAGAGCTTTCCCTGACCGGGAATCGAACCCGGGCCGCGGCGGTGAGAGCGCCGAATCCTAACCACTAGACCACCAGGGAAGGGCTGGTGGGCTGGTGGGCTGGTGGGCTGGTGGGCTGTTCTGCTGACAACAAGGTGAGAATGAGGAGATATCAATGCTTGCCACCGTCACATCGAAAAGCAACAAGTCTTTGGCAATCGGGGGTTTTTACTATCGGTGGGCCAGTGGCGCAATGGATAACGCGTCTGACTACGGATCAGAAGATTCTAGGTTCGACTCCTGGCTGGCTCGCTCTGTGCGTGTTTTTCACCAGTTTATTTTGTTGTTGTTGTTTTTTTTCTCCAAAGTCCAGAAGAAAAGGCAAATCTCCAGGCATTCTTCTTTTTTTCCAAAAAAAGACATATTCTGCACACCCATTCCGATATCTAGGGGAGACACGGACATGCTTTGGTATTGCCATTCGTCTCACAAGCACTCCGATAAGCTCGACGATTAACAGGGAAATAAACTGCAGGCTGGCAGCCAGTTGATTTTCGAATGAACAATTTCATCGCTACTCTGTAACTGCTTCATTACATTGAAGGGTATAATGCCATGTGGTTTTGATGTCACAGGCTTGCCATTTTGAAGCCTTATCACTAATTGCCACCTGGACATTGAGAATAATTTGTAATCTGCATTAAACTAAACGAGCGAATAATCAGCAATTTTGCGGATTAAAAATTGGTCTCACTTTCATTATTAACCTCACAATATGTCAGTTTTGTACCTTGACAGACCGACGATAGGCAGTTTTTCCTCTAGATAACGGTTGCCATGTGTGTTTTCAGATGCATGACACAAGTATTTTCACCTGGACAAGACCTTAGTTGCCAGTTCGAGGTATAAATTCAGCAATCCCAGGATTCTGGCCAAAAAACTGAACCATGGGTGAGTCAACAAACATGTCCCTTGAATGCATGCAACACTATTTATTTCAGTAAACCGTCCCTTCGGATGATTCTTGTATTGCCAAATTATTATCACATTGTTACAGTCACAAACCAAAAGCAACAGGCCACTACAAAACCCTGCCCCCACACTGGCCACATTTATGGAAAGTGGCCCACAAGCTTGTGGCCAGTTAAAGCTGGCCAGTTCCCATACGGTCTAGCAGTTAGGATTCCTGGTTTTCTCCTATGCGGCCAGGGGTCGACTCCCGGTATGGGAAAGCTTGATCTTTTTGCTTCCCTCCTCAAAAAGCCAGCACATCTTCCTGCACCAGAAGTGACTTTTTGTACAGCAGTAGAGCTACAGAACCCTGATAGATTGAGGTTCCGATGTCTATGGGGAGTCGCGGACATGCTTCGGTATTGCCATTCATCACACAATCTCTCCGATAAGCTCGGTCGATTAACGTAGTATTAAAATGCAGGCTGGTGGGCCAGTAGATTCTAGAATTAACAATTTCATCACTACTCTGTAACCGCTTTACTACTTTGAAGGGTGCAATGCCATGTGGTTTTGGTGTAATGGGCTTGCCATTTTAAAGCCTTATCACTAATTGCCACCTGGACATTGAGAATAAGTTGTAAACTGAGTTAAACTGAAGGAGCAAATAATCAGCAACTTTGCTGATTAAAAATTTGTCTCACTTTCATTGTTAACCTCACAATGTCATTTTAGTACCTTGACAGAGTGACGATAGGCAGTTTTTCCCCTAGATAACGGTTGCCTTGTGTGTTTTCAAATGGATGACATGAGTATTTTCACCTGGACAAGAGCTTAATTACCAGTTTGAGGTATCAATTCAGCAATCACAGGAATCTGCCCAAATAAACTGAACCCCCGGGGTGAGTAAAAAAACAGATCCCCTGAATGCCTACAACACTATATAATTCAGAAAACCCTCCTTTTGGATAATTCTTGTTTTGCCAAATTATTATCACATTGTTACAGTCACAGACCTAAAGCAACAGGCTACTACAAGGTTCTGCACCCACTCTGACCACATGTATGGAAAGTGCGCCAGAAGCCCATGGCCAGTTTAAGGTGCCTGAATCCCATATGGTCTAGCGGTTAGGATTCCTGGTTTTCACCCAGGCGGCCCGGGTTCGACTCCCGGTATGAGAATGCATGCTCCTTTTTGCTTCCCTCCTCAAAAATCCAGCATATTTTCCTGCACCAGAAGTGACTTTTTGGCCAGCATTAGAGCTACAGAACCCTGATTTGTCGAGGTTCTGTCTAGCACTTTGCCCCTTCGATAGCTCAGCTGGTAGAGCGGAGGACTGTAGGTTGGAGTGTTGGCAATCCTTAGGTCGCTGGTTCGACTCCGGCTCGAAGGAGGTCTTTTTTTAAGTGCCCACCAAATTTTTTGGTTTGGAGCTGGCTTTCCACCATTTTTTGGTTTGGAGCTGGCTTTCTCACAGCTATCGGCAGAGCTTGAATTCGCAGTCCACAATTGGAAGGCAAAAGAGCTTTCCCTGACCGGGAATCGAACCCGGGCCGCGGCGGTGAGAGCGCCGAATCCTAACCACTAGACCACCAGGGAAGGGCTGGTGGGCTGGTGGGCTGGTGGGCTGGTGGGCTGTTCTGCTGACAACAAGGTGAGAATGAGGAGATATCAATGCTTGCCACCGTCACATCGAAAAGCAACAAGTCTTTGGCAATCGGGGGTTTTTACTATCGGTGGGCCAGTGGCGCAATGGATAACGCGTCTGACTACGGATCAGAAGATTCTAGGTTCGACTCCTGGCTGGCTCGCTCTGTGCGTGTTTTTCACCAGTTTATTTTGTTGTTGTTGTTTTTTTTCTCCAAAGTCCAGAAGAAAAGGCAAATCTCCAGGCATTCTTCTTTTTTTCCAAAAAAAGACATATTCTGCACACCCATTCCGATATCTAGGGGAGACACGGACATGCTTTGGTATTGCCATTCGTCTCACAAGCACTCCGATAAGCTCGACGATTAACAGGGAAATAAACTGCAGGCTGGCAGCCAGTTGATTTTCGAATGAACAATTTCATCGCTACTCTGTAACTGCTTCATTACATTGAAGGGTATAATGCCATGTGGTTTTGATGTCACAGGCTTGCCATTTTGAAGCCTTATCACTAATTGCCACCTGGACATTGAGAATAATTTGTAATCTGCATTAAACTAAACGAGCGAATAATCAGCAATTTTGCGGATTAAAAATTGGTCTCACTTTCATTATTAACCTCACAATATGTCAGTTTTGTACCTTGACAGACCGACGATAGGCAGTTTTTCCTCTAGATAACGGTTGCCATGTGTGTTTTCAGATGCATGACACAAGTATTTTCACCTGGACAAGACCTTAGTTGCCAGTTCGAGGTATAAATTCAGCAATCCCAGGATTCTGGCCAAAAAACTGAACCATGGGTGAGTCAACAAACATGTCCCTTGAATGCATGCAACACTATTTATTTCAGTAAACCGTCCCTTCGGATGATTCTTGTATTGCCAAATTATTATCACATTGTTACAGTCACAAACCAAAAGCAACAGGCCACTACAAAACCCTGCCCCCACACTGGCCACATTTATGGAAAGTGGCCCACAAGCTTGTGGCCAGTTAAAGCTGGCCAGTTCCCATACGGTCTAGCAGTTAGGATTCCTGGTTTTCTCCTATGCGGCCAGGGGTCGACTCCCGGTATGGGAAAGCTTGATCTTTTTGCTTCCCTCCTCAAAAAGCCAGCACATCTTCCTGCACCAGAAGTGACTTTTTGTACAGCAGTAGAGCTACAGAACCCTGATAGATTGAGGTTCCGATGTCTATGGGGAGTCGCGGACATGCTTCGGTATTGCCATTCATCACACAATCTCTCCGATAAGCTCGGTCGATTAACGTAGTATTAAAATGCAGGCTGGTGGGCCAGTAGATTCTAGAATTAACAATTTCATCACTACTCTGTAACCGCTTTACTACTTTGAAGGGTGCAATGCCATGTGGTTTTGGTGTAATGGGCTTGCCATTTTAAAGCCTTATCACTAATTGCCACCTGGACATTGAGAATAAGTTGTAAACTGAGTTAAACTGAAGGAGCAAATAATCAGCAACTTTGCTGATTAAAAATTTGTCTCACTTTCATTGTTAACCTCACAATGTCATTTTAGTACCTTGACAGAGTGACGATAGGCAGTTTTTCCCCTAGATAACGGTTGCCTTGTGTGTTTTCAAATGGATGACATGAGTATTTTCACCTGGACAAGAGCTTAATTACCAGTTTGAGGTATCAATTCAGCAATCACAGGAATCTGCCCAAATAAACTGAACCCCCGGGGTGAGTAAAAAAACAGATCCCCTGAATGCCTACAACACTATATAATTCAGAAAACCCTCCTTTTGGATAATTCTTGTTTTGCCAAATTATTATCACATTGTTACAGTCACAGACCTAAAGCAACAGGCTACTACAAGGTTCTGCACCCACTCTGACCACATGTATGGAAAGTGCGCCAGAAGCCCATGGCCAGTTTAAGGTGCCTGAATCCCATATGGTCTAGCGGTTAGGATTCCTGGTTTTCACCCAGGCGGCCCGGGTTCGACTCCCGGTATGAGAATGCATGCTCCTTTTTGCTTCCCTCCTCAAAAATCCAGCATATTTTCCTGCACCAGAAGTGACTTTTTGGCCAGCATTAGAGCTACAGAACCCTGATTTGTCGAGGTTCTGTCTAGCACTTTGCCCCTTCGATAGCTCAGCTGGTAGAGCGGAGGACTGTAGGTTGGAGTGTTGGCAATCCTTAGGTCGCTGGTTCGACTCCGGCTCGAAGGAGGTCTTTTTTTAAGTGCCCACCAAATTTTTTGGTTTGGAGCTGGCTTTCCACCATTTTTTGGTTTGGAGCTGGCTTTCTCACAGCTATCGGCAGAGCTTGAATTCGCAGTCCACAATTGGAAGGCAAAAGAGCTTTCCCTGACCGGGAATCGAACCCGGGCCGCGGCGGTGAGAGCGCCGAATCCTAACCACTAGACCACCAGGGAAGGGCTGGTGGGCTGGTGGGCTGGTGGGCTGTTCTGCTGACAACAAGGTGAGAATGAGGAGATATCAATGCTTGCCACCGTCACATCGAAAAGCAACAAGTCTTTGGCAATCGGGGGCTTTTACTATCGGTGGGCCAGTGGCGCTCCATGTCACCTGTAGGTCGTGGTTATTCTTTGTTATGACAGCCAATCACGATCCCGGCTGCAACCACGAAACTTATGTTTTAACCAATCAGCGCTCGTATGGCAACCGCGAATTAGCCAATCAGCGCTCGTATCGTAACCGCGAATTTGCCAATCAGCGCTCGTATCGCAACCGTGATTCCCCCCAGTAACAACAAGCAATTAGCCAATCAGCGCTCGTATCGCAACCGTCATTCCGCCCAGTAACAACAAGAAATTGGCCAATCAGCGCTCGTTCCTTATCCGCGATTCTTCATAGTAACAACAAGTTATCAACAACAATTGATAACGTCAAGAACCCTCGGAGACTTGCGGATCACGGCTGAAGAAGAAGATAACAGTCATCGATTAATTTCTTACCAACATTTGCAATGTAAGTGAATCTTTTATCAATAAAAAAGTAACACAATACTGGTGGACAAATATGCATTAATTCATACTTAACGAATGCACAGATAATCACGAGTTAATGAAAACTAATGAAGGACTAACTTAAACCATTAATTAATGATTACTACATCAGCAACTAATAAACATTCTATATGTTTCATAGATTAATTAATACATACAATTTTATTATTTAAATTTACTTTAATGTATTAGTTCCGTAATAACATTATATTAACTAATGACGTAAATGTATATTTTAATTAATTACTACAGTGGCCAAAGCTACTTCAACTTCCAGTTGTCAGCTTTAATTAATCATTAGCTAATGATTTTCAAAGGAATCATGTTATGACTTTACATGTTGAGGTAAAAAATTATTAACCAATTGTTAATATGTTATTGTGGTTATGGATTTTTTTTAAATTAGTCGTACCTCAACAAGTAAAGTTAAAGTAATAACATAATGATATCTTTACAAATTATTAGCTAATGATTCATTAATGATATAATTTGACACTATTAGTTAATATAATATGTTATTAAGGAATGAATAAATTATGACACTTAACTAATAACAACAATTTATTGATTACTTTATCTATGAATCATATAAAATGTTCATTTGTTGCCAATGCAGTAATCATTAATAAATGGTTTGGTCCTTAATGAGTTATATATTAAATCATGATTATCTGTGCATAAATTAAGTATGAATTAATGCATTTAATTGTATTTATTTAATGCATACTAGTGCCAGCATATTGTAACATGAGTTGTGTTTTTATGTTAACATAAAAATAAAGTGTCAAATATATAAAGTTGTTTTGAATGAATAACCTGTAGTTCAGACAAGCTTATAATTCAGCTGATCAATGTAAAATATTATTAAAAAAAAAAAAGTATTTCATATTTGGTAGATTAGTCGACCAAGCAGAATATAAAGTATATTAAGTTACAGTTTTACCAGCTGCAACATTAAAATGATTCTTACACATTAATTCATTACTTGTTATAATGCAATAATATAGTATACATTATGCTTCTACTTTTAGTACTTTAAGTATATTTTGATTCTAGAATTTTGTATGTATGATCTTTATTTGTAATAGAGCAGAAAAATTTGTGAAAATTTTGTCTTTAAAAAGGAGATCACATAGAATAGACTGAACTTTCCCTTCCCTTTCTCAGGTGGGACAAAAGTTCTATTTGAATGTATAATAATTATCTGAAAAATTATCTCTTACTCTGGGATAATTCTGATATGTTAGCCAACATTTTTAGCCTGTAGGAAAATATATACACAAACAAAGCATAATATAAAATCAACATTACAAGGTGATCATAAGTAAATACAGTTCACTTTTTTAATTTAGATGGAACCTCGCTTCAGGAGACGGGCTGATGGCAGCCTGAATCTGACGGATACAGTGGAAGCGTCAAAGGTGAAGGAAGCCAACAAA
Source organism: Carassius auratus (assembly GCF_003368295.1). Taxonomy (NCBI): domain Eukaryota; kingdom Metazoa; phylum Chordata; class Actinopteri; order Cypriniformes; family Cyprinidae; genus Carassius; species Carassius auratus. The sequence goes on along the minus strand of NW_020526380.1, from coordinate 43,493 downwards.
GGAAAGCCGTACACAAGACCCCTGCCCCCGGAGAAAGTGCTAGACAAAGCCAGGAAAAGTTTAAGTGAGCACCACGGAGATCTGTCTAACAGAAAGCACCTGTTGGGTTTCTTTGAAATCCAATTTGGTGTATTTCGTGGGCAAACATTTAGGTGGGTGGCTGAAAATGCCCTGGGGTATGCTGCTTACCTGGTGGCAGCTATGAAGAGGGACCCCACAGGAGGCAGCAAAGACTCCCAAGAACATGCCCACAACAAGGGGAGTTTCAGGGAGTATATTGAGCTCTTTCCTTCTGGCAGAGTTGCCATTGCCATGAAGGAAGAGCAATATGCTGGAAAAGCTCCCCAGCATGCTGCTGACTCCCAGCACTCTGCCCCTACAGAGTTCACCACCCCCACGCAGCACGCTACCACCACCCATACTTCTACTGCCTCTCTCCGCTCCCTCTTGGTAAGAAAGCTGCCTAACCAAAAAAACTTGAACAAGGCTGTAGAAAGACTGGTTTCCCCCCTCAAAGTCGCACCTTGTAAGCAAACATTTATTTGTATAACACTTTTTTGGTTTGTTTAGTATTTATTGCTGTTCAGTAGTCATGTTTATCTGTTTGTCCTGTGTTTTTTTGTAGCTTTGGCCCAGGCACGTGCACGGCCCTCAGCCACCCTCACCTGTCCAGCTGTGTCCCTTGAGACAGCCACAGGGCCCTCAGCCACCCTCACCTGTCCATCTGTGTCCCTTGAGACAGCCACAGGGCCCTCAGCCACCCTCACCTGTCAAGCTGTGTCCCTTGAGACAGCCACAGGGCCCTCAGCCACCCTCACCTGTCAAGCTGTGTCCCTTGAGACAGCCACAGGGCCCTCAGCCACCCTCACCTGTCCAGCTGTGTCCACTGAGATAGATGACAGCACACTGCTGGCAGAGGCAGCTAAGTTTGAGGCATCATATGTGGCATGTACGTTTATACTTATTTAAAGTATTCAATGTTTCCTTTCCAGGGATAATAAAGTAAAGTGAAGCAATGTGAATTTGTTTATTTATGTGTTTATTTTCTGTTTTTCTATTTTATTTTATTTTTTCAGCAAGACGAGTTTGTCTTCCGGCTGGATGGACACACACCCTGCCTGAAGTGGACCAGAGGTGGATCTCCAAGGCCCTGTTCAGGTGGACAGCACAGGGGCATCCCGAGCTGGTATTTAGTAGGGTGAACAAACTTTGGTGGTATCCTCCACCCGTGCCACTGAAGACCAGCAATTCTCCTTCCTTGGAGAATTACTTTGGCCATCGCCTGCTGCTCTGGATGCCACGAAAACTGTGGCAAGTGAAGCTGACTTGTCCGCATCCAGACTGTCAAAAAGAACTTCTGACCTCAGCTGGCTTGCATCAAAAGATCAGGCAGGTGGTTGCCATGGGTGAGATGTACTTTGTTGCATCTGAGTACCTGGCCTGCCGAAGATGTAAGAGGAAGGTCATCAGCTGGAGCCATGATCTCGTTTCCCAGCTCGACATTGGCCACAGGGTGCTGTTCCCTTGCATTCTTACTTCAAAACTTGCATGTGACTTCGAGGTAGTAACTTTGATGCGTCAGCGCGGGCTGGGAAACAGCAGCAGCCAGATCCAGCGCAAACTACAGGAGCGTCATGTTGATGTCTGGTTGCAAAAGACAGTCCAGTATCTGACAGATTGCAAGGGGGTTGCCAGTGCTGTCACGACGAGCCTGATCCTGCCTGTGACATTTGAACCTGTTCCTTCAATGCCTTCTATACCCAAGCACCGATGGCTGATGCAGGTGTACGCCCAGGATGTCCTGCAAAGGCTGGATGAGGTCAAGGCCACTATAACATCACAATATGGTCGAATCTTAAAAATGGATTCTACCAAAAAAGTGGCCAGAAAACTAGCAGGACGCAGCTATGGCACTGCTACTTGGGCTACTAATGTTGGCAATGAGCATGGACAGGTGATCATGTCCGTGCTCACAGCGAGCGAAGGTTTTGGTCTGGGGCCAATGATAGAAGGCCTTATCAAGCGATACAGAGTGGCTGGGGTGGCTCCTCCCGAAGTGCTGTATGTCGACCGAGACTGCTGTGGCAACACTCTTTTGAGGAGGATGTTTGAAGAGTGGGAGCAAATGACCATCCGGTTAGATGTCTGGCACTTCATGAGAAGGTTTGCTGTGGGCTGCACCACCGACTCACACCAGTTATATGCCACTTTTATGAGTGGCCTCAGCCATTGTATTTTCATGTGGGACCAGGTCGACCTGACTGCCCTGAAGACAGCGAAGCATGCAGAGCTAGAAGCTGATGGGAAACCATCATTCGAAGCTGATGTGCTACGCTGTATCAGTCGTAGCGAGCTAGCGCTGCATTGCAGGAGAACCACTCGCGGGACCAAAGAGACCCTGGCATTGATTGAGAGCCATGTTCAGGCCTTTGATGGAGATGCTGGTCGTGACACTCTGGGAGTCCCACTAATAAACTCAGCCCGCATGAGAGAAATTTTAAAGTCCCAGCGGAAGCATGTGGCCTGCATCCAGGATCCTGTCGGTGTGCAGCTCTACATGCAGACGGGTACTGTACTGAAGGGAGGGCACCGCCTGCCAACATACCGCTGTGCCAGAGGTTCCACTTCACTTGAGTCATTTCACCTGCACCTTAACAGATTCATCCCAGGTAATAAATTATTTAATTGAATTATTAAATTAAGATATGATTTATACTGAAATAATTATGAGAATTGCAAGAACAGCTATTTGTGTATTTATAGAAAAAATTTTGTGCTGTGAATTTATTATTATTATTTTTTTTTCATTTATAGGCACGCTGGCAAGTGACACCTTCTTTCAGGCATATCTTTTGGATGGGCTTGCAAGGTGGAATGAGGACCGGGCAGTGGCAGCAACAACTAATCAGCAGCAACCACATTCCTACAACCATCTACTGCGTCATGCGGTCAACACTCTTGCAGAGGAGCTCATGGGCATGAAAATCATTCCTTATGTTGGGCCAAGAAAGTACACTGGTATATAACTATTTTTTTTTTTTAGTGATACTTTAATTTAAGTATAAACCATTGAACCACTAAGTTATAATATAATATTGTGGTATGTTATCTAATTGTCAATGTTTTTCAATTTTAAAGGTGAGCTTATTGGAGTGGAATATCTTTACCAGCAAACTGGTAAAGTTCTGCAGGACTACAAGTTGGCCATTGAAGAGTCAGAGACTACTGAGGTTGGTATAGAGGTGGATGAAGGTTATGCTGAACTTGAGGAGTTTCAGGACATCACTGTCCCCACCTTTGACACTGAACGGACACCTGCTGCCTCTACACAAGCATCAGTGTCTGCAGCGTCTGCAGCATCATCTCCAACTCCTCCAGCAACCAGCCCCACGTCATCACTGTTTGTGGTCCCTCCATCACCAGTGTCATCTCCTGTCAGCAGCTCACTGCAAACTCAATCAGATCTAGCACTCTTTCCTGGAGCACATAGCTGTGAGTTTTACCATAAAGTATTCATAAAGATTTCGGTATTTGTTATCACACTAACTATAAATTTGTATTTATCACATTGAAAGGCATAAATACAAATTTAAAATAAATATTTACCTTTTTGATGTTGTCCCAGTGGACCGATTATCTGCAGAAACGGATCGTCAAACATCGGAAGAGAACACTTCACATGATGTAAGGGTCCAGTTTATTTTTTATTTACATTTACATGTGTGTAAACATAATCTGGGTTACATTGGATGTGCTTTCATGTGAATATTTGTATTCATTGATGCTATCAAAAGTTCCTAAATTATCTTTCATTTTAGGATTCGGTTGGACCTGATAATATTGAGGGGTATGGAGCCGTGCAGGACTTGGCAGAGTTTTTGGTTAGCCTCAGAGACCACCGTCTGGCTTTGTCAGGAGAAGAGTGCATCAAGATCATCTCCCTATGGCAGGCATTGGGGGAGTATGACAAGAAAAAGACCATTTACCCACCACGTCACCAAACCCACCTAAAACAGGGACGATTCAGGGCCACTAAGAAGATTGTGGCCCCAGGTGTTGAGAGCACCAAAAGGTATGTTATATTTAGTAAATACAGGGTTTACAATTTTTTTGGTAAAATATATATATCTGAAACTGGCTGAAATATCACCTACAACATTTTTTGTTTAGTAACCTGACACCTTCATGACTAGCTTATCTTGGTTATAACATAAATTATTAGTTGTGATTTACATTTAATTCTGACTATATATATTAGGTTGCTAAGTATGTTACATTGCTATGGACACAGTTCCAACCGCACATTGGAATAATTAATTTAGCAGAAACAAAGCAATCATTTCTTAAATAAGTAAAATCATTTTGTATCATTATGTTGTGTCAAATAATTTGTCTTTTACTGTACTTTAGTAAGTAGCCATGTAATAAGCGGGATAATATGCAGTCATTATTGTGGGAAAAAGTCTGACAGGCTGACTTACAACACCCTGTAATAATTCTACAACACAGTAATCCAGTAGAGACCTGATTTATTGATATGACATTTAAACATCAAACTAAAAACAAAACAAAGAAAGAAACCATACCTATGGGCAGATATTATCAATGAACAATTAGACAACACAAAGCAAAACAGACAGAATAGAAAAGGGAAAATAAAAATAAGATCACACAATGAAAACAATCTTACATTAATAATATGTATCCTGTTGTAATTTGCAGGTGTTTCGTTGGGGCTCATAGTCCTGCACAGTGGCCTGACTGCAACCGAGTGGTGGAGGCCATTTTCACAAGGCTCTGTGCTCTCTACCCAAACGCGGTGCGCTGTGAGGGAGTGAGGGTGTCCCGCTTCACTGTTGTAGCACGTGCTTACAAGCACATCCGTGAGTGCATCCTCACCAATGCTAAGGTGATGAGTGAGACCACCATCCAGCTCCCAGAAGTGAACGCTGCAACAGTCACACAATGGTTGGTAAATTGTCACAGCTAAGCCTAAACTTAAAGCAGTTAAAGGCTGATGTTACACAGTGCAACTTTTTTTGATCAATGCTGCTTGTCAAAATTCTCAGTGGGGAACGTGCCCAAGAAACATTTCTCAAAAATGTTTGTATCATCAGCCTTAATGTAACCATGGCTGCTTTGCAGGTCTAGAAACAAATCAACAAGAGTTCAACTTCTGTTTTCTTCTTCATTATGAAAGATAAGATTTATGACGTGGATCAGCTGTCTTCAACAGACTGCAAGAATCAATAATTCATAATACAATGTTAATCTCAATAAAGTAGCCATTTCACAAAAGCAGTAATACATTAGACGACTGCTGTGTGATCTCAGCTGTGTCATGCTGCTGCGTCACAGTCATGACAAATAGTAGTTGATCTTTTGTATTGCTTAAATGTTTATTAATATTGGTTGTTTTATGTTTCCCAGGTTCAGCAGGCGTGGAAAGTCACAGGAACAAGAGATTTTGAAGCAGGGTATCCAAGCCCCAGATGCACCCATGGCAGGACCCGAGACGCTTCCTGCTGCTCTGCAGAAAGGACCAACTCTGTATCCAGGCAATTTGGCTAAGCCTCACCTTTTTATCCTGCCACCAAACACTGCTGGGAAGGCAAAACTTAAGGGGAGGTCGCAACCCCAGGCCATCTCCCAGGCTCCAACATCACATCAAGGCCTTCCTGTCATTGCACCAGCACTACCCGTCTCTCTCCCTTTCATTTTACCATCTGTGCAGCTTCCTACAGTGATAGGCAATTGCGCGCCATCCACTACAGTGCCAGGTACCTCACAGGTGATGTTCTTCAACCTCCCATTACCTTCAGTTATGCCACCATCAGCTCAGACACCGACATCCGGTCAAGATGTTCCTTACTCCACTCAGCAATATAGAAAGAGAAAACTGGAGAGGGAGCGCACTGGAACTGTCACAAGAAAATATGTGAAGAAGACAGACGTCATTCTTTGCAGAAAGTGTAACAAAGAGAGAAAGCCACCATCACATCTTCAGTACTTTGGCAACTGGTTCTGCAAAGAGTCTGAGACTCAATCATATGATGAATGGAGGGCTGTGCTGCAGGAACGAGGTTATAGAAAAAAAAAAAAGGGAAATGGCAACCCTCCAGCTTCTTAAAACTGCTATTTCAGCACATTATATTTTTATTTGGTTAATGTTTGCTTTATAGTGCAATTTACAAGTCTCCCACAATGACAGCTGTCTCTAAAATGTGTAATTACTGTGTTTCCTCTGCTGCATGCCTCTGTTGGGAAAATATTTGATATTTCATATATATATATATATATATATATATATATATATATATATGGTATGTTTATGTTTTTATTATTATCATTATTTTGGTTTTGGTATATTTTATTTACTTTTTTTTAGGGGCGAATATGTCATAATTGCACTACTGTGGTCCATTTTAGTTTTAAATTAACTTTTTTTTGGCTAATATGTCAAAATTGCACTACTGTGGTAAATGTTTGTCTTGGTTTACTATTTATTATTTTCTTAGTCTGATGTCAAAATTGCACTGAAAATGTTTGTTTTGGTTTGATATTTATTATATTTTTACACTGATATGTAAAAAGTTTACTACTGTGGTAAACATTTTGGTTTACTGTTTATTATTTTAAATTGATGTGTAAAAATTGCATTGCTGTTCTAAATGTTTTATTGGCTTTAAAATATATATGGAGATTAAAAGGATTGTTAATATTTGCCCTCACACTATTGTTATTGTGTTTGTTTTGGTTTTATATTTATTATATTTTTACACTGATATGTAAACATTTTTCTACTGTGGTAAACATTTTTGGTTTACTGTTTACTATTTTTAATTGATGTGTAAAAATTGCACTACTGTTCTAAATGTTTTATTGGCTTGAAAATATATATGGAGATTAAAAGGATCTCCCTCACACTATTGTTATTGTGCCTTTTTGTATTCTCACAATATTTGTACATGCATATATATTTGCACTGCTGTTATAATTTTTTTATTGACTTTATATTTGCAAATAAAAAGGGTTGTTAATCTTAATATTTGCACTCGCAATGTTTTTGTGCCTATTTCTCACTGTATTTGTAGTTGCACATTTTTTAAGTATTTCAGTATTACATAACAATAAAACACACACACAAAAAAACAGGGACTTTCAGAATAAGTCAGAAAATATAATAATATAATATAATGTTATACTGTAAAAAATAATATATTATACTGTAAAAAATGAGTAGTTAGCGCTGCGGGTTGTTAATCTTAATATTTGCACTCGCAATGTTTTTGTGCCTATTTCTCACTGTATTTGTAGTTGCACATTTTTTAAGTATTCCAGTATTACATAACAATAAAACACACACACAAAAAAACAGGGACTTTCAGAATAAGTCAGAAAATATAATAATATAATATAATGTTATACTGTAAAAAAATTATATATTATACTGTAAAAAATGAGTAGTTAGCGCTGCGTTATTCATGTGTTTTGTTGTGAAAATGCACAAAAACACAAATCATGTATTGTTGCAATGAAGATTCACGTTTTGTCTGTCAAATCATTTCGTTTTTTTTTTTTATCCAGGGACATCTGGATGCTTTTGTCCATATAAGGTATTTCCTGTAGCGTGCGTCACAAGCTGGTACTTTTACGAGTCCGTTTTGGACTTTATGCGAGAGAGCGCCCTCCGGCGTCCGGTATGAATGAAACATACATAACGTGAGAGTGTTTACCTTGGACAGTTCCCAAATCAAAGTGAGGGGGACGAATTTACGTTCGATTAAATTATGGGGGAGAATGATGATTACGCACGCATGCATCAGCAGCGTCAAAACGGACACATTCCAGGAATTCCATCACTGGTCGGAGCGGGCCGCGAACTCGCGTACCTGTGCGTCTTTTAGGATCTTTACCTCGACTAATGGGCGCCGGCCTTGGCGCAATGGATAACGCGTCTGACTACGGATCAGAAGATTCTAGGTTCGACTCCTGGCTGGCTCGCTCTGTGCGTGTTTTTCACCAGTTTATTTTGTTGTTGTTGTTTTTTTTTTCTCCAAAGTCCAGAAGAAAAGGCAAATCTCCAGGCATTCTTCTTTTTTTCCAAAAAAAGACATATTCTGCACATCCATTCCGATATCTAGGGGAGACACGGACATGCTTTGGTATTGCCATTCGTCTCACAAGCACTCCGATAAGCTCGACGATTAACAGGGAAATAAACTGCAGGCTGGCAGCCAGTTGATTTTCGAATGAACAATTTCATCGCTACTCTGTAACTGCTTCATTACATTGAAGGGTATAATGCCATGTGGTTTTGATGTCACAGGCTTGCCATTTTGAAGCCTTATCACTAATTGCCACCTGGACATTGAGAATAATTTGTAATCTGCATTAAACTAAACGAGCGAATAATCAGCAATTTTGCGGATTAAAAATTGGTCTCACTTTCATTATTAACCTCACAATATGTCAGTTTTGTACCTTGACAGACCGACGATAGGCAGTTTTTCCTCTAGATAACGGTTGCCATGTGTGTTTTCAGATGCATGACACAAGTATTTTCACCTGGACAAGACCTTAGTTGCCAGTTCGAGGTATAAATTCAGCAATCCCAGGATTCTGGCCAAAAAACTGAACCATGGGTGAGTCAACAAACATGTCCCTTGAATGCATGCAACACTATTTATTTCAGTAAACCGTCCCTTCGGATGATTCTTGTATTGCCAAATTATTATCACATTGTTACAGTCACAAACGAAAAGCAACAGGCCACTACAAAACCCTGCCCCCACACTGGCCACATTTATGGAAAGTGGCCCACAAGCTTGTGGCCAGTTAAAGCTGGCCAGTTCCCATACGGTCTAGCAGTTGGGATTCCTGGTTTTCTCCTATGCGGCCAGGGGTCGACTCCCGGTATGGGAAAGCTTGATCTTTTTGCTTCCCTCCTCAAAAAGCCAGCACATCTTCCTGCACCAGAAGTGACTTTTTGTACAGCAGTAGAGCTACAGAACCCTGATAGATTGAGGTTCCGATGTCTATGGGGAGTCGCGGACATGCTTCGGTATTGCCATTCATCACACAATCTCTCCGATAAGCTCGGTCGATTAACGTAGTATTAAAATGCAGGCTGGTGGGCCAGTAGATTCTAGAATTAACAATTTCATCACTACTCTGTAACCGCTTTACTACTTTGAAGGGTGCAATGCCATGTGGTTTTGGTGTAATGGGCTTGCCATTTTAAAGCCTTATCACTAATTGCCACCTGGACATTGAGAATAAGTTGTAAACTGAGTTAAACTGAAGGAGCAAATAATCAGCAACTTTGCTGATTAAAAATTTGTCTCACTTTCATTGTTAACCTCACAATGTCATTTTAGTACCTTGACAGAGTGACGATAGGCAGTTTTTCCCCTAGATAACGGTTGCCTTGTGTGTTTTCAAATGGATGACATGAGTATTTTCACCTGGACAAGAGCTTAATTACCAGTTTGAGGTATCAATTCAGCAATCACAGGAATCTGCCCAAATAAACTGAACCCCCGGGGTGAGTAAAAAAACAGATCCCCTGAATGCCTACAACACTATATAATTCAGAAAACCCTCCTTTTGGATAATTCTTGTTTTGCCAAATTATTATCACATTGTTACAGTCACAGACCTAAAGCAACAGGCTACTACAAGGTTCTGCACCCACTCTGACCACATGTATGGAAAGTGCGCCAGAAGCCCATGGCCAGTTTAAGGTGCCTGAATCCCATATGGTCTAGCGGTTAGGATTCCTGGTTTTCACCCAGGCGGCCCGGGTTCGACTCCCGGTATGAGAATGCATGCTCCTTTTTGCTTCCCTCCTCAAAAATCCAGCATATTTTCCTGCACCAGAAGTGACTTTTTGGCCAGCATTAGAGCTACAGAACCCTGATTTGTCGAGGTTCTGTCTAGCACTTTGCCCCTTCGATAGCTCAGCTGGTAGAGCGGAGGACTGTAGGTTGGAGTGTTGGCAATCCTTAGGTCGCTGGTTCGACTCCGGCTCGAAGGAGGTCTTTTTTTAAGTGCCCACCAAATTTTTTGGTTTGGAGCTGGCTTTCTCACAGCTATCGGCAGAGCTTGAATTCGCAGTCCACAATTGGAAGGCAAAAGAGCTTTCCCTGACCGGGAATCGAACCCGGGCCTCGGCGGTGAGAGCGCCGAATCCTAACCACTAGACCACCAGGGAAGGGCTGGTGGGCTGGTGGGCTGGTGGGCTGGTGGGCTGTTCTGCTGACAACAAGGTGAGAATGAGGAGATATCAATGCTTGCCACCGTCACATCGAAAAGCAACAAGTCTTTGGCAATTGGGGTTTTTACTATCGGCGGGCCAGTGGCGCAATGGATAACGCGTCTGACTACGGATCAGAAGATTCTAGGTTCGACTCCTGGCTGGCTCGCTCTGTGCGTGTTTTTCACCAGTTTATTTTGTTGTTGTTGTTTTTTTTCTCCAAAGTCCAGAAGAAAAGGCAAATCTCCAGGCATTCTTCTTTTTTTCCAAAAAAAGACATATTCTGAACACCCATTCCGATATCTAGGGGAGACACGGACATGCTTTGGTATTGCCATTCGTCTCACAAGCACTCCGATAAGCTCGACGATTAACAGGGAAATAAACTGCAGGCTGGCAGCCAGTTGATTTTCGAATGAACAATTTCATCGCTACTCTGTAACTGCTTCATTACATTGAAGGGTATAATGCCATGTGGTTTTGATGTCACAGGCTTGCCATTTTGAAGCCTTATCACTAATTGCCACCTGGACATTGAGAATAATTTGTAATCTGCATTAAACTAAACGAGCGAATAATCAGCAATTTTGCGGATTAAAAATTGGTCTCACTTTCATTATTAACCTCACAATATGTCAGTTTTGTACCTTGACAGACCGACGATAGGCAGTTTTTCCTCTAGATAACGGTTGCCATGTGTGTTTTCAGATGCATGACACAAGTATTTTCACCTGGACAAGACCTTAGTTGCCAGTTCGAGGTATAAATTCAGCAATCCCAGGATTCTGGACAAAAAACTGAACCATGGGTGAGTCAACAAACATGTCCCTTGAATGCATGCAACACTATTTATTTCAGTAAACCGTCCCTTCGGATGATTCTTGTATTGCCAAATTATTATCACATTGTTACAGTCACAAACCAAAAGCAACAGGCCACTACAAAACCCTGCCCCCACACTGGCCACATTTATGGAAAGTGGCCCACAAGCTTGTGGCCAGTTAAAGCTGGCCAGTTCCCATACGGTCTAGCAGTTAGGATTCCTGGTTTTCTCCTATGCGGCCAGGGGTCGACTCCCGGTATGGGAAAGCTTGATCTTTTTGCTTCCCTCCTCAAAAAGCCAGCACATCTTCCTGCACCAGAAGTGACTTTTTGTACAGCAGTAGAGCTACAGAACCCTGATAGATTGAGGTTCCGATGTCTATGGGGAGTCGCGGACATGCTTCGGTATTGCCATTCATCACACAATCTCTCCGATAAGCTCGGTCGATTAACGTAGTATTAAAATGCAGGCTGGTGGGCCAGTAGATTCTAGAATTAACAATTTCATCACTACTCTGTAACCGCTTTACTACTTTGAAGGGTGCAATGCCATGTGGTTTTGGTGTAATGGGCTTGCCATTTTAAAGCCTTATCACTAATTGCCACCTGGACATTGAGAATAAGTTGTAAACTGAGTTAAACTGAAGGAGCAAATAATCAGCAACTTTGCTGATTAAAAATTTGTCTCACTTTCATTGTTAACCTCACAATGTCATTTTAGTACCTTGACAGAGTGACGATAGGCAGTTTTTCCCCTAGATAACGGTTGCCTTGTGTGTTTTCAAATGGATGACATGAGTATTTTCACCTGGACAAGAGCTTAATTACCAGTTTGAGGTATCAATTCAGCAATCACAGGAATCTGCCCAAATAAACTGAACCCCCGGGGTGAGTAAAAAAACAGATCCCCTGAATGCCTACAACACTATATAATTCAGAAAACCCTCCTTTTGGATAATTCTTGTTTTGCCAAATTATTATCACATTGTTACAGTCACAGACCTAAAGCAACAGGCTACTACAAGGTTCTGCACCCACTCTGACCACATGTATGGAAAGTGCGCCAGAAGCCCATGGCCAGTTTAAGGTGCCTGAATCCCATATGGTCTAGCGGTTAGGATTCCTGGTTTTCACCCAGGCGGCCCGGGTTCGACTCCCGGTATGAGAATGCATGCTCCTTTTTGCTTCCCTCCTCAAAAATCCAGCATATTTTCCTGCACCAGAAGTGACTTTTTGGCCAGCATTAGAGCTACAGAACCCTGATTTGTCGAGGTTCTGTCTAGCACTTTGCCCCTTCGATAGCTCAGCTGGTAGAGCGGAGGACTGTAGGTTGGAGTGTTGGCAATCCTTAGGTCGCTGGTTCGACTCCGGCTCGAAGGAGGTCTTTTTTTAAGTGCCCACCAAATTTTTTGGTTTGGAGCTGGCTTTCCACCATTTTTGGTTTGGAGCTGGCTTTCTCACAGCTATCGGCAGAGCTTGAATTCGCAGTCCACAATTGGAAGGCAAAAGAGCTTTCCCTGACCGGGAATCGAACCCGGGCCGCGGCGGTGAGAGCACCGAATCCTAACCACTAGACCACCAGGGAAGGGCTGGTGGGCTGGTGGGCTGTTCTGCTGACAACAAGGTGAGAATGAGGAGATATCAATGCTTGCCACCGTCACATCGAAAAGCAACAAGTCGTTGGCAATCGGGGGTTATTACTATCGGTGGGCCAGTGGCGCTCCATGTCACCTGTAGGTCGTGGTTATTCTTTGTTATGACAGCCAATCACGTTCCCGGCTGCAACCATGAAACTTATGTTTTAGCCAATCAGCGCTCGTATCGCAACCGCGAATTTGCCAATCAGCGCTCGTATCGCAACCGCGAATTTGCCAATCAGCGCTCGTATCGCAACCGCGAATTTGCCAATCAGCGCCCGTTCCTCATCCGCGATTCTTCGTAGTAAGTAGATCAATTGATAACATTAAAAACTACCGGAGATTTAAGGATCACGGGTGAAGAAGAAGAGGATAACGGTCATCGATTAACTTCTAACCAACATTTGCAATGTAAGTGAGTCTTTTATCAATAAAATTACAATACTGGTGCACAAATATGCATTAATTCATGCTTCAAGAATGCACAGATAATCATGAGTTAATGTAAACTCATGAAGGACTAACTTAAACCATTTATTAATGATTACTACATCAGCAACTAATAAACATTCTATATGATTAATAGATTAAGTAATAAATAAATTGTTACCAGTCAAATGTACTTTAATGTATAAGTTGAGTAATAACATTATATTAACTAATGATTTAAATGTATATGTTAATTACTACAGTGGCCAAAGCTATGCACTTCAACTTCCAGTTGTCAGCTTTAATTAATCTTTAGCTAATGATTTGTAAAGGAAACTGAGGAACTGAGTTATAATATAATATTGTGGTATATTATCTAATTGTCAATGTTTTACTATTCTAAAGGTGAGCTTATTGGAGTGGAATATCTTTACCAGCAAACTGGTAAAGTTCTGCAGGACTACAAGTTGGCCATTGAAGAGTCAGAGACTACTGAGGTTGGTATAGAGGTGGATGAAGGTTATGCTGAACTTGAGGAGTTTCAGGACATCACTGTCCCCACCTTTGACACTGACCGGACACCTGCTGCCTCTTCACAAGCATCAGTGTCTGCAGCATCTGCAGCATCATTTCCAACTCCTCCAGCAACCAGCCCCACGTCATCACTGTTTGTGGTCCCTCCATCATCAGTGTCATCTCCTGTCAGCAGCTCACTGCACGCTGAATCAAATCTAGAACTCTTTCCTGGAGCACATAGCTGTGAGTTTTACTAAAGTATTCATAAAGGTTTCGTATTTATTATCACACTAACTATAAATTTGTATTTATCACATTGAAAGACATAAATACAAATTTAAAATAAATATTTACCTTTTTAATGTTGCCCCAGTGGACCGATTATCTGCAGAAACGGATCGTCCAACATTGGAAGAGAACACTTCACATGATGTAAGGGTCCAGTTTATTTTTTATGTACATTTACATGTGTGTAAGCATAATCTGGGTTACATTGGATGTGCTTTCATGTGAATATTTGTATTCACTGATGCTATCAAAAGTTCCTAAATTATCTTTCATTTTAGGATTCGTTTGGACCTGATAATATTGAGGGGTATGGAGCCGTGCAGGACTTGGCAGAGTTTTTGGTTAGCCTCAGAGACCACCGTCTGGCTTTGTCCGGAGAAGAGTGCATCAAGATCATCTCCCTATGGCAGGCATTGGGGGAGTATGACAAGAAAAAGACCATTTACCCACCACGTAACCAAACCAACCTAAAACAGGGACGATTCAGAGCCACTAAGAAGATTGTGGCCCCAGGTGTGGAGAGCAGCAAAAGGTATGTTACGTTTAGTAAACACAGGGTCTACACATTTTTTTATATAAAATATATATATATATCTGAAACTGGCTGAAATATCACCTACAACTTGTTTTGTTTAGTAAGGATTTCTAGTTAAATTAGTAAAACCTGACACCTTCATGACTAGCTTATCTTCCTGTAGCCTGTTAAGTTCAAACTTAGCCTGATTACAACATAAATTATTAGTTGTGATTTACGTTTTATTCTGACTATATATATTAGGTTGCTAAGTATGTTACATTGCTATGAACACAGTTCCAACTGTACACTGGAATATTTAATTTAGAAGAAACAAGGCAATCATTTCTTAAATCATTAAAATCATTTTGTATCATGTGGAATCAAATAATTTGTCTTTTACTGTACTTTAGTAAGTAGCCATGTAATAAGTGGGATAATATGCAGTCATTATTGTGAAAAAAAACCTGACTTGCTGACTAACAACACCCTGTAATTATTCCACAACACAGTAGAGAACTGATTTATTGATATGACATTTCAACATCAATCTAAAAACAAAACAAAGAGAGACAACATAACTATGCGCACATATTATAAATGAACATTTAGACAACACAAAGCAAAACAGACAGCATAGGAAAGGTAAAATAAAAATAAGATCACACAATGAAAACAATCTTACATTAATAATATGTATTCTGTTGTAATTTGCAGGTGTTTTGTTGGGGCTCACAGTCCTGCACAGTGGCCTGACTGCAACCGAGTGGTGGAGGCCATTTTCATAAGGCTCTGTGCTCTCTACCCAAACGCGGTGCACTGTGATGGAGTGAGGGTGTCCCGCTTCACTGTGGTAGCATGTGCTTACAAGCACATCCAAGATAGATATATAATATAAACGGTATGTTTATGTTTTTTATTATTATTTTGGCTAATATATGAAAAGTCCACTACAGTGGTAAAAACAATTTTTATTTACTTTTTTTTTAAGCAAATATGTCATAATTGTACTGCTGTGGTAAATGTTTGTCTTTGTTTACTATTAATTCTTATTATTTTCTAAGTCTGATGTCAAAATTGCACTGCAAATGTTTGTTTTGGTTTGATATTTATTATATTTTTACACTGATATGTACAAATTGTATTATTGTGGTAAACATTTTTGGTGTATACTGTACAAAATTGCATTACTGTTCTAAATGTTTTATTGGCTTTAAAATATATATATGCAGATTAAAAGGGTTGTTAATATTTGCCCTCACACTATTTGTATTCTCACAATATTTGTACATGTATATATATTTGCACTGTTGTTATAATTTTATATATTGACTTTATATTTGCAAATAAAAAGGGTTATTAATCTTTGCACTCACAATGTTTTTGTGCCTATTTCTCACTGTAATTGTAGTTGCAAAAAAAACAAACATTTTTTTAAGTATTCCAGTATTACATAACAGTAAACACACACACACAAAGAAACAGGGACTTCCAGAATAAGTCAGAAAATATAATAATATAATATAATGTTATACTGTAAAAATAATATATTATACTGAAAAAAATGTGTCAGTAAGCGCTGCGTTATTCATGTATTTTGTTATGAAAATGCACAAAAACACAAATCATGTATTTTTGCAATGAATATTCACGTTTTATCTGTCAATTCATTTCAGCTTTTTTTATCCAGTGACCGCTGGATGCCTTTGTCCATATAAGGTATTTCCTGTAGCGTGCGTCACATAGTGGTCACAAGTTGGTGCTTCTACGAGTCCGTTTTGGACTTAATGCGAGAGAGCGCCCTCCGGCGTCCGGTATGAATGAAACGTACATAACTTGATTGTTTACCCTGGAAAGTTCCCAAATTAAAGTGCGGGGGACGAATTTACGTTCGATTAAATTACGGGGGATAATGATGATTACGCACGCGTGCATCAGCAGCGTCAAAACGGACACATTCCAGGAATTCCATCACTGGTCGGAGCGGGCCGCGAACTCGCGTACCTGTGCGTCTTTTAGGATCTTTACCTCGACTAATGGGCGCCGGCCTTGGCGCAATGGATAACGCGTCTGACTACGGATCAGAAGATTCTAGGTTCGACTCCTGGCTGGCTCGCTCTGTGCGTGTTTTTCACCAGTTTATTTTGTTGTTGTTGTTTTTTTTCTCCAAAGTCCAGAAGAAAAGGCAAATCTCCAGGCATTCTTCTTTTTTTCCAAAAAAAGACATATTCTGCACACCCATTCCGATATCTACGAGAGACACGGACATGCTTTGGTATTGCCATTCGTCTCACAAGCACTCCGATAAGCTCGACGATTAACAGGGAAATAAACTGCAGGCTGGCAGCCAGTTGATTTTCGAATGAACAATTTCATCGCTACTCTGTAACTGCTTCATTACATTGAAGGGTATAATGCCATGTGGTTTTGATGTCACAGGCTTGCCATTTTGAAGCCTTATCACTAATTGCCACCTGGACATTGAGAATAATTTGTAATCTGCATTAAACTAAACGAGCGAATAATCAGCAATTTTGCGGATTAAAAATTGGTCTCACTTTCATTATTAACCTCACAATATGTCAGTTTTGTACCTTGACAGACCGACGATAGGCAGTTTTTCCTCTAGATAACGGTTGCCATGTGTGTTTTCAGATGCATGACACAAGTATTTTCACCTGGACAAGACCTTAGTTGCCAGTTCGAGGTATAAATTCAGCAATCCCAGGATTCTGGCCAAAAAACTGAACCATGGGTGAGTCAACAAACATGTCCCTTGAATGCATGCAACACTATTTATTTCAGTAAACCGTCCCTTCGGATGATTCTTGTATTGCCAAATTATAATCACATTGTTACAGTCACAAACCAAAAGCAACAGGCCACTACAAAACCCTGCCCCCACACTGGCCACATTTATGGAAAGTGGCCCACAAGCTTGTGGCCAGTTAAAGCTGGCCAGTTCCCATACGGTCTAGCAGTTAGGATTCCTGGTTTTCTCCTATGCGGCCAGGGGTCGACTCCCGGTATGGGAAAGCTTGATCTTTTTGCTTCCCTCCTCAAAAAGCCAGCACATCTTCCTGCACCAGAAGTGACTTTTTGTACAGCAGTAGAGCTACAGAACCCTGATAGATTGAGGTTCCGATGTCTATGGGGAGTCGCGGACATGCTTCGGTATTGCCATTCATCACACAATCTCTCCGATAAGCTCGGTCGATTAACGTAGTATTAAAATGCAGGCTGGTGGGCCAGTAGATTCTAGAATTAACAATTTCATCACTACTCTGTAACCGCTTTACTACTTTGAAGGGTGCAATGCCATGTGGTTTTGGTGTAATGGGCTTGCCATTTTAAAGCCTTATCACTAATTGCCACCTGGACATTGAGAATAAGTTGTAAACTGAGTTAAACTGAAGGAGCAAATAATCAGCAACTTTGCTGATTAAAAATTTGTCTCACTTTCATTGTTAACCTCACAATGTCATTTTAGTACCTTGACAGAGTGACGATAGGCAGTTTTTCCCCTAGATAACGGTTGCCTTGTGTGTTTTCAAATGGATGACATGAGTATTTTCACCTGGACAAGAGCTTAATTACCAGTTTGAGGTATCAATTCAGCAATCACAGGAATCTGCCCAAATAAACTGAACCCCCGGGGTGAGTAAAAAAACAGATCCCCTGAATGCCTACAACACTATATAATTCAGAAAACCCTCCTTTTGGATAATTCTTGTTTTGCCAAATTATTATCACATTGTTACAGTCACAGACCTAAAGCAACAGGCTACTACAAGGTTCTGCACCCACTCTGACCACATGTATGGAAAGTGCGCCAGAAGCCCATGGCCAGTTTAAGGTGCCTGAATCCCATATGGTCTAGCGGTTAGGATTCCTGGTTTTCACCCAGGCGGCCCGGGTTCGACTCCCGGTATGAGAATGCATGCTCCTTTTTGCTTCCCTCCTCAAAAATCCAGCATATTTTCCTGCACCAGAAGTGACTTTTTGGCCAGCATTAGAGCTACAGAACCCTGATTTGTCGAGGTTCTGTCTAGCACTTTGCCCCTTCGATAGCTCAGCTGGTAGAGCGGAGGACTGTAGGTTGGAGTGTTGGCAATCCTTAGGTCGCTGGTTCGACTCCGGCTCGAAGGCGGTCTTTTTTTAAGTGCCCACCAAATTTTTTGGTTTGGAGCTGGCTTTCCACCATTTTTTGGTTTGGAGCTGGCTTTCTCACAGCTATCGGCAGAGCTTGAATTCGCAGTCCACAATTGGAAGGCAAAAGAGCTTTCCCTGACCGGGAATCGAACCCGGGCCGCGGCGGTGAGAGCGCCGAATCCTAACCACTAGACCACCAGGGAAGGGCTGGTGGGCTGGTGGGCTGGTGGGCTGGTGGGCTGGTGGGCTGGTGGGCTGGTGGGCTGGTGGGCTGGTGGGCTGGTGGGCTGTTCTGCTGACAACAAGGTGAGAATGAGGAGATATCAATGCTTGCCACCGTCACATCGAAAAGCAACAAGTCGTTGGCAATCGGGGGTTATTACTATCGGTGGGCCAGTGGCGCTCCATGTCACCTGTAGGTCGTGGTTATTCTTTGTTATGACAGCCAATCACGTTCCCGGCTGCAACCATGAAACTTATGTTTTAGCCAATCAGCGCTCGTATCGCAACCGCGAATTTGCCAATCAGCGCTCGTATCGCAACCGCGAATTTGCCAATCAGCGCTCGTATCGCAACCGCGAATTTGCCAATCAGCGCCCGTTCCTCATCCGCGATTCTTCGTAGTAAGTAGATCAATTGATAACATTAAAAACTACCGGAGATTTAAGGATCACGGGTGAAGAAGAAGAAGATAACGGTCATCGATTAACTTCTAACCAACATTTGCAATGTAAGTGAGTCTTTTATCAATAAAATTACAATACGGGTGCACAAATATGCATTAATTCATGCTTCAAGAATGCACAGATAATCATGAGTTAATGTAAACTCATGAAGGACTAACTTAAACCATTTATTAATGATTACTACATCAGCAACTAATAAACATTCTATATGATTAATAGATTAAGTAATAAATAAATTGTTACCAGTCAAATGTACTTTAATGTATAAGTTGAGTAATAACATTATATTAACTAATGATTTAAATGTATATGTTAATTACTACAGTGGCCAAAGCTATGCACTTCAACTTCCAGTTGTCAGCTTTAATTAATCTTTAGCTAATGATTTGTAAAGGAAACTGAGGAACTGAGTTATAATATAATATTGTGGTATATTATCTAATTGTCAATGTTTTACTATTTTAAAGGTGAGCTTATTGGAGTGGAATATCTTTACCAGCAAACTGGTAAAGTTCTGCAGGACTACAAGTTGGCCATTGAAGAGTCAGAGACTACTGAGGTTGGTATAGAGGTGGATGAAGGTTATGCTGAACTTGAGGAGTTTCAGGACATCACTGTCCCCACCTTTGACACTGACCGGACACCTGCTGCCTCTTCACAAGCATCAGTGTCTGCAGCATCTGCAGCATCATTTCCAACTCCTCCAGCAACCAGCCCCACGTCATCACTGTTTGTGGTCCCTCCATCATCAGTGTCATCTCCTGTCAGCAGCTCACTGCACGCTGAATCAAATCTAGAACTCTTTCCTGGAGCACATAGCTGTGAGTTTTACTAAAGTATTCATAAAGGTTTCGTATTTATTATCACACTAACTATAAATTTGTATTTATCACATTGAAAGACATAAATACAAATTTAAAATAAATATTTACCTTTTTAATGTTGCCCCAGTGGACCGATTATCTGCAGAAACGGATCGTCCAACATTGGAAGAGAACACTTCACATGATGTAAGGGTCCAGTTTATTTTTTATGTACATTTACATGTGTGTAAGCATAATCTGGGTTACATTGGATGTGCTTTCATGTGAATATTTGTATTCACTGATGCTATCAAAAGTTCCTAAATTATCTTTCATTTTAGGATTCGTTTGGACCTGATAATATTGAGGGGTATGGAGCCGTGCAGGACTTGGCAGAGTTTTTGGTTAGCCTCAGAGACCACCGTCTGGCTTTGTCGGGAGAAGAGTGCATCAAGATCATCTCCCTATGGCAGGCATTGGGGGAGTATGACAAGAAAAAGACCATTTACCCACCACGTAACCAAACCAACCTAAAACAGGGACGATTCAGAGCCACTAAGAAGATTGTGGCCCCAGGTGTGGAGAGCAGCAAAAGGTATGTTACGTTTAGTAAACACAGGGTCTACACATTTTTTTATATAAAATATATATATATATATCTGAAACTGGCTGAAATATCACCTACAACTTGTTTTGTTTAGTAAGGATTTCTAGTTAAATTAGTAAAACCTGACACCTTCATGACTAGCTTATCTTCCTGTAGCCTGTTAAGTTCAAACTTAGCCTGATTACAACATAAATTATTAGTTGTGATTTACGTTTTATTCTGACTATATATATTAGGTTGCTAAGTATGTTACATTGCTATGAACACAGTTCCAACTGTACACTGGAATATTTAATTTAGAAGAAACAAGGCAATCATTTCTTAAATCATTAAAATCATTTTGTATCATGTGGAATCAAATAATTTGTCTTTTACTGTACTTTAGTAAGTAGCCATGTAATAAGTGGGATAATATGCAGTCATTATTGTGAAAAAAAACCTGACTTGCTGACTAACAACACCCTGTAATTATTCCACAACACAGTAGAGAACTGATTTATTGATATGACATTTCAACATCAATCTAAAAACAAAACAAAGAGAGACAACATAACTATGCGCACATATTATAAATGAACATTTAGACAACACAAAGCAAAACAGACAGCATAGGAAAGGTAAAATAAAAATAAGATCACACAATGAAAACAATCTTACATTAATAATATGTATTCTGTTGTAATTTGCAGGTGTTTTGTTGGGGCTCACAGTCCTGCACAGTGGCCTGACTGCAACCGAGTGGTGGAGGCCATTTTCATAAGGCTCTGTGCTCTCTACCCAAACGCGGTGCACTGTGATGGAGTGAGGGTGTCCCGCTTCACTGTGGTAGCATGTGCTTACAAGCACATCCAAGATAGATATATAATATAAACGGTATGTTTATGTTTTTTATTATTATTTTGGCTAATATATGAAAAGTCCACTACAGTGGTAAAAACAATTTTTATTTACTTTTTTTTTTAAGCAAATATGTCATAATTGTACTGCTGTGGTAAATGTTTGTCTTTGTTTACTATTAATTCTTATTATTTTCTAAGTCTGATGTCAAAATTGCACTGCAAATGTTTGTTTTGGTTTGATATTTATTATATTTTTACACTGATATGTACAAATTTTATTATTGTGGTAAACATTTTTGGTGTATACTGTACAAAATTGCATTACTGTTCTAAACGTTTTATTGGCTTTAAAATATATATGCAGATTAAAAGGGTTGTTAATATTTGCCCTCACACTATTTGTATTCTCACAATATTTGTACATGTATATATATTTGCACTGTTGTTATAATTTTATATATTGACTTTATATTTGCAAATAAAAAGGGTTATTAATCTTTGCACTCACAATGTTTTTGTGCCTATTTCTCACTGTAATTGTAGTTGCAAAAAAAAAAAAAACATTTTTTTAAGTATTCCAGTATTACATAACAGTAAACACACACACACAAAGAAACAGGGACTTCCAGAATAAGTCAGAAAATATAATAATATAATATAATG
Organism: Carassius auratus; assembly: GCF_003368295.1. Classification (NCBI taxonomy): domain Eukaryota; kingdom Metazoa; phylum Chordata; class Actinopteri; order Cypriniformes; family Cyprinidae; genus Carassius; species Carassius auratus. The sequence continues at coordinate 21,279 of NW_020526380.1, read as the reverse complement.
TTATACTGTAAAAATAATATATTATACTGAAAAAAATGTGTCAGTAAGCGCTGCGTTATTCATGTATTTTGTTATGAAAATGCACAAAAACACAAATCATGTATTTTTGCAATGAATATTCACGTTTTATCTGTCAATTCATTTCAGCTTTTTTTATCCAGTGACCGCTGGATGCCTTTGTCCATATAAGGTATTTCCTGTAGCGTGCGTCACATAGTGGTCACAAGTTGGTGCTTCTACGAGTCCGTTTTGGACTTAATGCGAGAGAGCGCCCTCCGGCGTCCGGTATGAATGAAACGTACATAACTTGATTGTTTACCCTGGAAAGTTCCCAAATTAAAGTGCGGGGGACGAATTTACGTTCGATTAAATTACGGGGGATAATGATGATTACGCACGCGTGCATTCGGTATTGCCATTCATCACACAATCTCTCCGATAAGCTCGGTCGATTAACGTAGTATTAAAATGCAGGCTGGTGGGCCAGTAGATTCTAGAATTAACAATTTCATCACTACTCTGTAACCGCTTTACTACTTTGAAGGGTGCAATGCCATGTGGTTTTGGTGTAATGGGCTTGCCATTTTAAAGCCTTATCACTAATTGCCACCTGGACATTGAGAATAAGTTGTAAACTGAGTTAAACTGAAGGAGCAAATAATCAGCAACTTTGCTGATTAAAAATTTGTCTCACTTTCATTGTTAACCTCACAATGTCATTTTAGTACCTTGACAGAGTGACGATAGGCAGTTTTTCCCCTAGATAACGGTTGCCTTGTGTGTTTTCAAATGGATGACATGAGTATTTTCACCTGGACAAGAGCTTAATTACCAGTTTGAGGTATCAATTCAGCAATCACAGGAATCTGCCCAAATAAACTGAACCCCCGGGGTGAGTAAAAAAACAGATCCCCTGAATGCCTACAACACTATATAATTCAGAAAACCCTCCTTTTGGATAATTCTTGTTTTGCCAAATTATTATCACATTGTTACAGTCACAGACCTAAAGCAACAGGCTACTACAAGGTTCTGCACTCACTCTGACCACATGTATGGAAAGTGCGCCAGAAGCCCATGGCCAGTTTAAGGTGCCTGAATCCCATATGGTCTAGCGGTTAGGATTCCTGGTTTTCACCCAGGCGGCCCGGGTTCGACTCCCGGTATGAGAATGCATGCTCCTTTTTGCTTCCCTCCTCAAAAATCCAGCATATTTTCCTGCACCAGAAGTGACTTTTTGGCCAGCATTAGAGCTACAGAACCCTGATTTGTCGAGGTTCTGTCTAGCACTTTGCCCCTTCGATAGCTCAGCTGGTAGAGCGGAGGACTGTAGGTTGGAGTGTTGGCAATCCTTAGGTCGCTGGTTCGACTCCGGCTCGAAGGAGGTCTTTTTTTAAGTGCCCACCAAATTTTTTGGTTTGGAGCTGGCTTTCTCACAGCTATCGGCAGAGCTTGAATTCGCAGTCCACAATTGGAAGGCAAAAGAGCTTTCCCTGACCGGGAATCGAACCCGGGCCGCGGCGGTGAGAGCGCCGAATCCTAACCACTAGACCACCAGGGAAGGGCTGGTGGGCTGGTGGGCTGTTCTGCTGACAACAAGGTGAGAATGAGGAAATATCAATGCTTGCCACCGTCACATCGAAAAGCAACAAGTCGTTGGCAATCGGGGGTTATTACTATCGGTGGGCCAGTGGCGCTCCATGTCACCTGTAGGTCGTGGTTATTCTTTGTTATGACAGCCAATCACGTTCCCGGCTGCAACCATGAAACTTATGTTTTAGCCAATCAGCGCTCGTATCGCAACCGCGAATTTGCCAATCAGCGCTCGTATCGCAACCGCGAATTTGCCAATCAGCGCTCGTATCGCAACCGCGAATTTGCCAATCAGCGCCCGTTCCTCATCCGCGATTCTTCGTAGTAAGTAGATCAATTGATAACATTAAAAACTACCGGAGATTTAAGGATCACGGGTGAAGAAGAAGATAACGGTCATCGATTAACTTCTAACCAACATTTGCAATGTAAGTGAGTCTTTTATCAATAAAATTACAATACTGGTGCACAAATATGCATTAATTCATGCTTCAAGAATGCACAGATAATCATGAGTTAATGTAAACTCATGAAGGACTAACTTAAACCATTTATTAATGATTACTACATCAGCAACTAATAAACATTCTATATGATTAATAGATTAAGTAATAAATAAATTGTTACCAGTCAAATGTACTTTAATGTATAAGTTGAGTAATAACATTATATTAACTAATGATTTAAATGTATATGTTAATTACTACAGTGGCCAAAGCTATGCACTTCAACTTCCAGTTGTCAGCTTTAATTAATCTTTAGCTAATGATTTGTAAAGGAAACTGAGGAACTGAGTTATAATATAATATTGTGGTATATTATCTAATTGTCAATGTTTTACTATTTTAAAGGTGAGCTTATTGGAGTGGAATATCTTTACCAGCAAACTGGTAAAGTTCTGCAGGACTACAAGTTGGCCATTGAAGAGTCAGAGACTACTGAGGTTGGTATAGAGGTGGATGAAGGTTATGCTGAACTTGAGGAGTTTCAGGACATCACTGTCCCCACCTTTGACACTGACCGGACACCTGCTGCCTCTTCACAAGCATCAGTGTCTGCAGCATCTGCAGCATCATTTCCAACTCCTCCAGCAACCAGCCCCACGTCATCACTGTTTGTGGTCCCTCCATCATCAGTGTCATCTCCTGTCAGCAGCTCACTGCACGCTGAATCAAATCTAGAACTCTTTCCTGGAGCACATAGCTGTGAGTTTTACTAAAGTATTCATAAAGGTTTCGTATTTATTATCACACTAACTATAAATTTGTATTTATCACATTGAAAGACATAAATACAAATTTAAAATAAATATTTACCTTTTTAATGTTGCCCCAGTGGACCGATTATCTGCAGAAACGGATCGTCCAACATTGGAAGAGAACACTTCACATGATGTAAGGGTCCAGTTTATTTTTTATGTACATTTACATGTGTGTAAGCATAATCTGGGTTACATTGGATGTGCTTTCATGTGAATATTTGTATTCACTGATGCTATCAAAAGTTCCTAAATTATCTTTCATTTTAGGATTCGTTTGGACCTGATAATATTGAGGGGTATGGAGCCGTGCAGGACTTGGCAGAGTTTTTGGTTAGCCTCAGAGACCACCGTCTGGCTTTGTCGGGAGAAGAGTGCATCAAGATCATCTCCCTATGGCAGGCATTGGGGGAGTATGACAAGAAAAAGACCATTTACCCACCACGTAACCAAACCAACCTAAAACAGGGACGATTCAGAGCCACTAAGAAGATTGTGGCCCCAGGTGTGGAGAGCAGCAAAAGGTATGTTACGTTTAGTAAACACAGGGTCTACACATTTTTTTATATAAAATATATATATATATCTGAAACTGGCTGAAATATCACCTACAACTTGTTTTGTTTAGTAAGGATTTCTAGTTAAATTAGTAAAACCTGACACCTTCATGACTAGCTTATCTTCCTGTAGCCTGTTAAGTTCAAACTTAGCCTGATTACAACATAAATTATTAGTTGTGATTTACGTTTTATTCTGACTATATATATTAGGTTGCTAAGTATGTTACATTGCTATGAACACAGTTCCAACTGTACACTGGAATATTTAATTTAGAAGAAACAAGGCAATCATTTCTTAAATCATTAAAATCATTTTGTATCATGTGGAATCAAATAATTTGTCTTTTACTGTACTTTAGTAAGTAGCCATGTAATAAGTGGGATAATATGCAGTCATTATTGTGAAAAAAAACATGACTTGCTGACTAACAACACCCTGTAATTATTCCACAACACAGTAGAGAACTGATTTATTGATATGACATTTCAACATCAATCTAAAAACAAAACAAAGAGAGACAACATAACTATGCGCACATATTATAAATGAACATTTAGACAACACAAAGCAAAACAGACAGCATAGGAAAGGTAAAATAAAAATAAGATCACACAATGAAAACAATCTTACATTAATAATATGTATTCTGTTGTAATTTGCAGGTGTTTTGTTGGGGCTCACAGTCCTGCACAGTGGCCTGACTGCAACCGAGTGGTGGAGGCCATTTTCATAAGGCTCTGTGCTCTCTACCCAAACACGGTGCACTGTGATGGAGTGAGGGTGTCCCGCTTCACTGTGGTAGCATGTGCTTACAAGCACATCCAAGATAGATATATAATATAAACGGTATGTTTATGTTTTTTATTATTATTTTGGCTAATATATGAAAAGTCCACTACAGTGGTAAAAACAATTTTTATTTACTTTTTTTTTTAAGCAAATATGTCATAATTGTACTGCTGTGGTAAATGTTTGTCTTTGTTTACTATTAATTCTTATTATTTTCTAAGTCTGATGTCAAAATTGCACTGCAAATGTTTGTTTTGGTTTGATATTTATTATATTTTTACACTGATATGTACAAATTTTATTATTGTGGTAAACATTTTTGGTGTATACTGTACAAAATTGCATTACTGTTCTAAATGTTTTATTGGCTTTAAAATATATATGCAGATTAAAAGGGTTGTTAATATTTGCCCTCACACTATTTGTATTCTCACAATATTTGTACATGTATATATATTTGCACTGTTGTTATAATTTTATATATTGACTTTATATTTGCAAATAAAAAGGGTTATTAATCTTTGCACTCACAATGTTTTTGTGCCTATTTCTCACTGTAATTGTAGTTGCAAAAAAAACAAACATTTTTTTAAGTATTCCAGTATTACATAACAGTAAACACACACACACAAAGAAACAGGGACTTCCAGAATAAGTCAGAAAATATAATAATATAATATAATGTTATACTGTAAAAATAATATATTATACTGAAAAAAATGTGTCAGTAACGCTGCGTTATTCATGTATTTTGTTATGAAAATGCACAAAAACACAAATCATGTATTTTTGCAATGAATATTCACGTTTTATCTGTCAATTCATTTCAGCTTTTTTTATCCAGTGACCGCTGGATGCCTTTGTCCATATAAGGTATTTCCTGTAGCGTGCGTCACATAGTGGTCACAAGTTGGTGCTTCTACGAGTCCGTTTTGGACTTAATGCGAGAGAGCGCCCTCCGGCGTCCGGTATGAATGAAACGTACATAACTTGATTGTTTACCCTGGAAAGTTCCCAAATTAAAGTGCGGGGGACGAATTTACGTTCGATTAAATTACGGGGGATAATGATGATTACGCACGCGTGCATCAGCAGCGTCAAAACGGACACATTCCAGGATTTCCATCACTGGTCGGAGCGGGCCGCGAACTCGCGTACCTGTGCGTCTTTTAGGATCTTTACCTCGACTAATGGGCGCCGGCCTTGGCGCAATGGATAACGCGTCTGACTACGGATCAGAAGATTCTAGGTTCGACTCCTGGCTGGCTCGCTCTGTGCGTGTTTTTCACCAGTTTATTTTGTTGTTGTTGTTTTTTTTCTCCAAAGTCCAGAAGAAAAGGCAAATCTCCAGGCATTCTTCTTTTTTTCCAAAAAAAGACATATTCTGCACACCCATTCCGATATCTACGAGAGACACGGACATGCTTTGGTATTGCCATTCGTCTCACAAGCACTCCGATAAGCTCGACGATTAACAGGGAAATAAACTGCAGGCTGGCAGCCAGTTGATTTTCGAATGAACAATTTCATCGCTACTCTGTAACTGCTTCATTACATTGAAGGGTATAATGCCATGTGGTTTTGATGTCACAGGCTTGCCATTTTGAAGCCTTATCACTAATTGCCACCTGGACATTGAGAATAATTTGTAATCTGCATTAAACTAAACGAGCGAATAATCAGCAATTTTGCGGATTAAAAATTGGTCTCACTTTCATTATTAACCTCACAATATGTCAGTTTTGTACCTTGACAGACCGACGATAGGCAGTTTTTCCTCTAGATAACGGTTGCCATGTGTGTTTTCAGATGCATGACACAAGTATTTTCACCTGGACAAGACCTTAGTTGCCAGTTCGAGGTATAAATTCAGCAATCCCAGGATTCTGGCCAAAAAACTGAACCATGGGTGAGTCAACAAACATGTCCCTTGAATGCATGCAACACTATTTATTTCAGTAAACCGTCCCTTCGGATGATTCTTGTATTGCCAAATTATTATCACATTGTTACAGTCACAAACCAAAAGCAACACCACAAAACCCTGCCCCCACACTGGCCACATTTATGGAAAGTGGCCCACAAGCTTGTGGCCAGTTTAAGCTGGCCAGTTCCCATACGGTCTAGCAGTTAGGATTCCTGGTTTTCTCCTATGCGGCCAGGGGTCGACTCCCGGTATGGGAAAGCTTGATCTTTTTGCTTCCCTCCTCAAAAAGCCAGCACATCTTCCTGCACCAGAAGTGACTTTTTGTACAGCAGTAGAGCTACAGAACCCTGATAGATTGAGGTTCCGATGTCTATGGGGAGTCGCGGACATGCTTCGGTATTGCCATTCATCACACAATCTCTCCGATAAGCTCGGTCGATTAACGTAGTATTAAAATGCAGGCTGGTGGGCCAGTAGATTCTAGAATTAACAATTTCATCACTACTCTGTAACCGCTTTACTACTTTGAAGGGTGCAATGCCATGTGGTTTTGGTGTAATGGGCTTGCCATTTTAAAGCCTTATCACTAATTGCCACCTGGACATTGAGAATAAGTTGTAAACTGAGTTAAACTGAAGGAGCAAATAATCAGCAACTTTGCTGATTAAAAATTTGTCTCACTTTCATTGTTAACCTCACAATGTCATTTTAGTACCTTGACAGAGTGACGATAGGCAGTTTTTCCCCTAGATAACGGTTGCCTTGTGTGTTTTCAAATGGATGACATGAGTATTTTCACCTGGACAAGAGCTTAATTACCAGTTTGAGGTATCAATTCAGCAATCACAGGAATCTGCCCAAATAAACTGAACCCCCGGGGTGAGTAAAAAAACAGATCCCCTGAATGCCTACAACACTATATAATTCAGAAAACCCTCCTTTTGGATAATTCTTGTTTTGCCAAATTATTATCACATTGTTACAGTCACAGACCTAAAGCAACAGGCTACTACAAGGTTCTGCACCCACTCTGACCACATGTATGGAAAGTGCGCCAGAAGCCCATGGCCAGTTTAAGGTGCCTGAATCCCATATGGTCTAGCGGTTAGGATTCCTGGTTTTCACCCAGGCGGCCCGGGTTCGACTCCCGGTATGAGAATGCATGCTCCTTTTTGCTTCCCTCCTCAAAAATCCAGCATATTTTCCTGCACCAGAAGTGACTTTTTGGCCAGCATTAGAGCTACAGAACCCTGATTTGTCGAGGTTCTGTCTAGCACTTTGCCCCTTCGATAGCTCAGCTGGTAGAGCGGAGGACTGTAGGTTGGAGTGTTGGCAATCCTTAGGTCGCTGGTTCGACTCCGGCTCGAAGGAGGTCTTTTTTTAAGTGCCCACCAAATTTTTTGGTTTGGAGCTGGCTTTCCACCATTTTTTGGTTTGGAGCTGGCTTTCTCACAGCTATCGGCAGAGCTTGAATTCGCAGTCCACAATTGGAAGGCAAAAGAGCTTTCCCTGACCGGGAATCGAACCCGGGCCGCGGCGGTGAGAGCGCCGAATCCTAACCACTAGACCACCAGGGAAGGGCTGGGGCTGTGGGCTGGTGGGCTGGTGGGCTGGTGGGCTGTTCTGCTGACAACAAGGTGAGAATGAGGAGATATCAATGCTTGCCACCGTCACATCGAAAAGCAACAAGTCTTTGGCAATCGGGGGTTTTACTATCGGTGGGCCAGTGGCGCAATGGATAACGCGTCTGACTACGGATCAGAAGATTCTAGGTTCGACTCCTGGCTGGCTCGCTCTGTGCGTGTTTTTCACCAGTTTATTTTGTTGTTGTTGTTTTTTTTCTCCAAAGTCCAGAAGAAAAGGCAAATCTCCAGGCATTCTTCTTTTTTTCCAAAAAAAGACATATTCTGCACACCCATTCCGATATCTAGGGGAGACACGGACATGCTTTGGTATTGCCATTCGTCTCACAAAATGCAGGCTGGTGGGCCAGTTGATTCTAGAATGAACAATTTCATTGCTACTCTGTAACCGCTTTACTACTTTGAAGGGTGCAATGCCATGTGGTTTTGATGTCACAGGCTTGCCATTTTGAAGCCTTATCACTAATTGCCACCTGGACATTGAGAATAATTTGTAATCTGCATTAAACTGAACGAGCGAATAATCAGCATATTAAAAATTGGTCTCACTTTCATTATTAACCTCACAACATGTCAGTTTTGTACCTTGACAGACCGACGATAGGCAGTTTTTCCTCTAGATAACGGTTGCCATGTGTGTTTTCAGATGCATGACACAAGTATTTTCACCTGGACAAGACCTTAATTACCAGTTCGAGGTATAAATTCAGCAATCACAGGATTCTGGCCAAAAAACTGAACCTTGTGTGAGTCAACAAACATGTCCCTTGAATGCATGCAACACTATATATTTCAGTAAACCGTCCTTCGGATGATTCTTGTATTGCCAAAATTATTATCACATTGTTTACAGTCACACACCAAAAGCAACAGGCCACTACAAAAACCCTGCGCCCACACTGGGCCAAATTTACTGGAAAGTGGCCCACAGAGCTTGTGGCCAGTTAAAGCTGGCCAGTTTCCCATATGGTCTAGCAGTTAGGATTCCTGGGTTTTCTCGTACGCCAGCCAGGGTGTGACTCCAGTTTTTCCTCTAGATAAAGGTTTGCCGTGTCTAGAATTAACAATTTCATCACTACTCTGTAACCGCTTTACTACTTTGAAGGGTGCAATGCCATGTGGTTTTGGTGTAATGGGCTTGCCATTTTAAAGCCTTATCACTAATTGCCACCTGGACATTGAGAATAAGTTGTAAACTGAGTTAAACTGAAGGAGCAAATAATCAGCAACTTTGCTGATTAAAAATTTGTCTCACTTTCATTGTTAACCTCACAATGTCATTTTAGTACCTTGACAGAGTGACGATAGGCAGTTTTTCCCCTAGATAACGGTTGCCTTGTGTGTTTTCAAATGGATGACATGAGTATTTTCACCTGGACAAGAGCTTAATTACCAGTTTGAGGTATCAAATCAGCAATCACAGGAATCTGCCCAAATAAACTGAACCCCCGGGGTGAGTAAAAAAACAGATCCCCTGAATGCCTACAACACTATATAATTCAGAAAACCCTCCTTTTGGATAATTCTTGTTTTGCCAAATTATTATCACATTGTTACAGTCACAGACCTAAAGCAACAGGCTACTACAAGGTTCTCCACCCACTCTGACCACATGTATGGAAAGTGCGCCAGAAGCCCATGGCCAGTTTAAGGTGCCTGAATCCCATATGGTCTAGCGGTTAGGATTCCTGGTTTTCACCCAGGCGGCCCGGGTTCGACTCCCGGTATGAGAATGCATGCTCCTTTTTGCTTCCCTCCTCAAAAATCCAGCATATTTTCCTGCACCAGAAGTGACTTTTTGGCCAGCATTAGAGCTACAGAACCCTGATTTGTCGAGGTTCTGTCTAGCACTTTGCCCCTTCGATAGCTCAGCTGGTAGAGCGGAGGACTGTAGGTTGGAGTGTTGGCAATCCTTAGGTCGCTGGTTCGACTCCGGCTCGAAGGAGGTCTTTTTTTAAGTGCCCACCAAATTTTTTGGTTTGGAGCTGGCTTTCCACCATTTTTTGGTTTGGAGCTGGCTTTCTCACAGCTATCGGCAGAGCTTGAATTCACAGTCCACAATTGGAAGGCAAAAGAGCTTTCCCTGACCGGGAATCGAACCCGGGCCGCGGCGGTGAGAGCGCCGAATCTTAACCACTAGACCACCAGGGAAGGGCTGGTTGGCTGGTGGGCTGGTGGGCTGGTGGGCTGGTGGGCTGTTCTGCTGACAACAAGGTGAGAATGAGGAGATATCAATGCTTGCCACCGTCACATCGAAAAGCAACAAGTCTTTGGCAATCGGGGGTTTTTACTATCGGTGGGCCAGTGGCGCAATGGATAACGCGTCTGACTACGGATCAGAAGATTCTAGGTTCGACTCCTGGCTGGCTCGCTCTGTGCGTGTTTTTCACCAGTTTATTTTGTTGTTGTTGTTTTTTTTCTCCAAAGTCCAGAAGAAAAGGCAAATCTCCAGGCATTCTTCTTTTTTTCCAAAAAAAGACATATTCTGCACACCCATTCCGATATCTAGGGGAGACACGGACATGCTTTGGTATTGCCATTTGTCTCACAAGCACTCCGATAAGCTCGACGATTAACAGGGAAATAAACTGCAGGCTGGCAGCCAGTTGATTTTCGAATGAACAATTTCATCGCTACTCTGTAACTGCTTCATTACATTGAAGGGTATAATGCCATGTGGTTTTGATGTCACAGGCTTGCCATTTTGAAGCCTTATCACTAATTGCCACCTGGACATTGAGAATAATTTGTAATCTGCATTAAACTAAACGAGCGAATAATCAGCAATTTTGCGGATTAAAAATTGGTCTCACTTTCATTATTAACCTCACAATATGTCAGTTTTGTACCTTGACAGACCGACGATAGGCAGTTTTTCCTCTAGATAACGGTTGCCATGTGTGTTTTCAGATGCATGACACAAGTATTTTCACCTGGACAAGACCTTAGTTGCCAGTTCGAGGTATAAATTCAGCAATCCCAGGATTCTGGCCAAAAAACTGAACCATGGGTGAGTCAACAAACATGTCCCTTGAATGCATGCAACACTATTTATTTCAGTAAACCGTCCCTTCGGATGATTCTTGTATTGCCAAATTATTATCACATTGTTACAGTCACAAACCAAAAGCAACAGGCCACTACAAAACCCTGCCCCCACACTGGCCACATTTATGGAAAGTGGCCCACAAGCTTGTGGCCAGTTAAAGCTGGCCAGTTCCCATACGGTCTAGCAGTTAGGATTCCTGGTTTTCTCCTATGCGGCCAGGGGTCGACTCCCGGTATGGGAAAGCTTGATCTTTTTGCTTCCCTCCTCAAAAAGCCAGCACATCTTCCTGCACCAGAAGTGACTTTTTGTACAGCAGTAGAGCTACAGAACCCTGATAGATTGAGGTTCCGATGTCTATGGGAGTCGCGGACATGCTTCGGTATTGCCATTCATCACACAATCTCTCCGATAAGCTCGGTCGATTAACGTAGTATTAAAATGCAGGCTGGTGGGCCAGTAGATTCTAGAATTAACAATTTCATCACTACTCTGTAACCGCTTTACTCTTTGAAGGTGCATGCCATGGGTTTGGTGTAAGGCTTGCCATTTTAAGCCTTCCTAATTCACTGACAGAGAAAATTTACGAGTAACTGAAGGAGCAAATAATCAGCACTCTGATTAAAATTTGTCTACTTTCATGTTAACCTTTCATTTAGACTTGCAGGTGAGATAGCAGTTTTCCCTAGATAAGGTTGCGTTGTGTTCAAATGGATGACATGAGTATTTTACCTGGACAAGAGCTTAATTACCCAGGTTGAGTATCAATTCAAGCAATCACAGAATCTGCCCAAATAAAACTGAAACCCCCGGGGGTGAGTAAAAAAACAGATCCCCGAAATGACCTACAACCACTATATAATTCAGAAAACCCTCCTTTTGGATTAATTCTTGTTTTTGCCAAATATTATCACATTGTTACAGTCACAGACTAAAGCAACAGGCTACTACAAGGTTCTGCACCCACTCTGACCACATGTATGGAAAGTGCGCCAGAAGCCAATGGCCAGTTTAAGGTGCCTGAATCCCATATGGTGTAGCGGTTAGGATTCCTGGTTTTCACCCAGGCGGCCCGGGTTCGACTCCCGGTATGAGAATGCATGCTCCTTTTTGCTTCCCTCCTCAAAAATCCAGCATATTTTCCTGCACCAGAAGTGACTTTTTGGCCAGCATTAGAGCTACAGAACCCTGATTTGTCGAGGTTCTGTCTAGCACTTTGCCCCTTCGATGGCGGTACCTGACAACCACAAGTCTGTAAAATTAATCCAATAGTATGCCGACTTCTATCTTTTAAAAACCAATCACGTTATGACCTCTATCTTTTGAAAACCAATCACGTTACGACCTCTATCTTTTGAAAACCAATCACGTTACGACTTCTATCTTTTAAAAACCAATCACGTTACGACTTCTATCTTTTATAAATCAATCACGTTGCGATCTCTATTTTTCCGCGTCCAATGAAATGGCAAGGTCTATTTCTCATACACCAATCACGCACGTCCTCGCCAATTGCATGTAATCTCCGCTCAGGTAACGTTAAATTATTTACATTCCGCTCATGTATGTTATTTATATCTTGATATGAATGAAATGGTTTAGGATTTTTGTTCTTTATGAATAGCAAGATTGGCCATGTAAATTAGCCTATGATTACCGCTTGATACTACGTAACGTCAACTGTCACTGATGTGTAAATACTATTACGACCGGAGCTAACGTAACTGTAAATATGTCGAATTTAACCGATTAACAAGTTTTCTCAATGAAAAAAAAATGCTTTTTATTTAATTGTAATAAGGTTCCACAGCTTTTTCCAAATGCGGCATTTGAACACACAAAATAAATTTGGAAAATGTTAATGTTTTGTTTAACTTTTACACGTATGTTATATGTTTGTACATATGTTATGACCAGTCAAAAGAAGTGAATGGATAAGTTTATACATTCAGGTTCATGCCCTTATCACATGGACACAGTTGAAAGACCACAATATGTTTAATCTGAGTATTTGTTTTAGTCAAATTAATCCATAATGCCATATATTTATTTATTTATTTATACTCATAAACGTGTTGTATGAGCCTAGGTCATTGAGACATACAGGCATAATAGAAAGATCTATCACAACTTGTTAAGACTCTATGTAATTGTTCTTATACTTTTATTCTTGTTATAATCTTATTATATGTATTTTTTTATATTTGTACAAACATACACACATACATACAAACATATATATATATATATATATATATATATATATATATATATATATATATATATATATATATATATATATATATATATATATATATATATATATATATATATATATATATATAAATGTTATATAATTGTTTTGACATTATATATATGACTGAATTGTGCAATTGAAATGTTTCCTCTTGGCATGAATATAGCCCCTGCTGCTGACATGGCATTAAATAATAAATAAATAAATCACAACATGTTATATGTAAGATAATATGTGTATTATAATGAACTTATAATCTGCTATAATATGGTGGTCGTTCTGGACCAGGAACACAACTAGCTATCATGAAATGAACACAACAGGAGGGTAAATGCTACAGGCTACAATGGCAGTTAGTGTAACGTGTTATGTAGTGTTTCAGGCAACGACATGGCTTCAGCTAAGTCTCACAAAGGCATGAGTAATGCTGAATGGCTTGCGCGTCTGGAGAGTTTTGCCCAAACAGGAGTTTGGCCATCTACACAGGGGAATAGACCTTCTCCCCGACAAAAAAGATGGCATGAGATGTATCAGAAGGTAAGTTATGCAGCTAGATTCATGGGCAAACTAACAAACTTTTTTGACAATACATTGTGGTATTTTTATTTATGTGTATGGTTAAGTAATTACATGTAAATGCAATGTTATATTGATATAATTATGATGACTTATTGCTGTTTTGAGATCCAGTGTCAGAGGTATAATTCATGTTCACAGATAGAAAAGTGCCCTCTGCAAATGAGGGGACAGACCACTCTTCTGAAGGAAGCTCAGACATGTATTTGTGGCTTTCACAAGGTAACTTCAATTAGCCTGGTTCAAGTTGCATAAATAGATAGATGTGTTTGCAACATCAATGTGTCTTTATATCTAAAATCACATTAGGAAGACTGTTTTGTACTTTATGCATGTGTCACAGGTTCATCCACCAGTCACAGGGGAAGCATCACAGAGCACCCCGGCCCAAAGCACACCCTCTGTCAGCGATGTGTCATGTCCTGCAAAGAGACCTAAACTGACATTGTCAATGGTAAGCAGAACACACTATTGCATGCATCACTGCAGATACTGAAACATCTCAACCTTTAACTATAGTGTTAGGGTTTTGTTATCACTAACCATGACAAATCTTTTTAGTTTGAAAAGTCAAGGTTTGGAGGCTCACATGTGGCAGCAGTAAAACCTAATTTGAGCACCCAGAGGAAAACCTCTCAGGTTAATATTAAAAGACATCAAGACTTTTATAATGTCATCATGACTTTATCACTATGTAATTTTAATGTATTAAAAACATGGCAATCCCCTTAATAAATTATTCATAATGTTTGACTCCACAGATGTTAGAGCACTCCAGTTCAGCTACAGTTTCATGTCCACCCTCTGATCCTCATCCTCCTCCATCCCCCAAACCTCATCAGCCCGTCATCCAGTCCTCCTCTTCCTTCTTCCTTCCTCCACCTCAGAGTTCACAACGCATCAAAAAAACAGCAACGCCATCAACTGTTTCTGAGAATACTGTTGTGAGGAGCCCAGTAAGATCTCATTCAAAATATATACATGTCTTCATCATTTAATGCTCTCTTAGCTTTTATTTAAACCAGTGTTTTTTATAATATCAGCAGGTCTCATCTCAGCCAGAAGATCTCCCCCTTCTGTGGCCACAGACAATGCCACAGCAAGACCAGAAGTGGGTGTCAGAAGCACTTTTTAGGGTTGGTGCAAAGGGAAAGCTGGAGCTGCGTGAAAACCTACAGTTGTGGTATCACCCCCCACCACCAGCCCTGTTGTACCACCAAGCTCCAACACCTGATAGGTTTTTTTCACAGCGTCTCTTGCTCTGGATGCCATATAAGCTGTGGAAGGTGCGGCTCCAGTGTACTAACCCTGCCTGTGCCAGGCAACAGCTGTGTGGTGGTGGACTGCACAGGAGGGTACGACAGGTGTTAGACATTGACAGATACTACAACCTGGTGACAGAGACCCTGATCTGCACCAGGTGTAGAACCAGCTATCTGTCCTGGAGTCAAGCTGTGCTGCAGCAGTTGGACCTGGCCCATCGATCTGAATTCAGGGTCATCCTCACACGCAAGTAATTATTTTGCAGTCATTTTCACTTATGTGCTACCCTTTCTGATAAATATTTCCTACAATAATTAGATACCTTATAATAAGATACTTAAATGAATGCTTTTTTCCAAGGTATGCCTGTGACATTCGGGTTCTTCGCTTGCTGCGTGAGAGGGGCATGGGGAATGGCCCAGTGAGGATCATCGGCCAGCTGAGAGAGAACCACAGTGAGGAGTGGTTGAAACGTGCGCTTCGGTACACATCAGAGTGTGTGGCCTTTTTTGATAATCGTGGCCTGCATCCGCTGCACTTCCAGGAGCCACCACCACTTGCTTCAGTACCCAGCTACAAATGGCTCCTCACTGTATATAGTCAGGACATTCTCAACAGGCTCGATCACATAAAGGCCAGCATAACATCCACGTATGGATCAATCTTAAAAATGGATTCAACTAAGAAGGTCAGATAAGCTGCTTAATTGACTGTACCCTTATCTATAATGTATTGTTAGACCAAGAGAGCTTTATTTTTTTCAGTGTAACTGATTTGGATGCATGTTGTATTATTTGCTATGCTTATTGTTTCTTTCAGATCACCAAGAAGTTGAGTGGGCCTGCGAAAGGCACAGCACAGTGGCTTACCTCAGTGGGCAATGAGATAGGTCAGGTGCTGATGAGTGTCCTGACTGCGAATGAAGGGGCTGGGTTAGACCTCATGGCTGCAGGGCTCATGGAACGATACCGGAGTGCTGGTGTTGATCCTCCCACTATCATTTATGTGGACTGTGATTGTTGCAAGAAAGTGGGAGAGACTAAATTGAAGAGGCGGTTCAGCGGCTGGCCAGATGTCATCGTTCGCCTAGACATTTGGCATTTTATGCGACGTCTGGCAGTAGGGTGCACCACTGACGCCCACCAGTTGTACCCTACTTTTATGGCAAGGCTGTCATCCTGTATTTTTGAGTGGGATGCAGGGGATCTCACTCTGCTGAGACAGGCCAAAAGGGAGCAACTCATCCAACAGGGCTGGCCTACTCTGTCGGAGGCAGAACTGGACCATCATTTAACTAAAGCTGAGCTGCTCCAGCACTGCAGGAGGAGAACACGGGGAGAAGAAACCACTTTCCGCCTCCTTGATATGCTCATCAGAGAGCTCATGGGTGGCAAGGGGAATGATGCTCTTGGTGTTCCTCTACTTGACAGTGTGAGAATGCAGCACATCTGGAATGTCCAGAGGCGGCACATCACCTGTATCCAAGACCCTCCAAATGTGCCGCTCTATACTGAAACTGGAACTACAAGCAAGGGTGGGGTGGTTCTAAAAACTTATCGTTGTGCCAGAGGCTCCACATCCCTGGAATCATTTCACTGCCACCTAAACAGATTTATTCCAGGTTTGTCATGTCAGAATATACCACATTTTGCCACTAATTCCTGTTTATCAAGATATTTGCAGATTAAATTTTATGTTTTGCATTTTCTCAAAGCAATATTTGGCTTTCTATTTCTTTTTCTAGGGAACAGCGCAAACAGCCTGAACTTCCAGATTTATCTCCTGGAAGGTTTATTACGCTGGAATCAGGACCGGGCTGAAGCTGCTGTTGCAGATGGAGGTTCAACTCTGCACTCTTACACAGGGGAGCTGGTTTACTCTGTCAATGAGAACTACAATAAGTTGTATGGCAGGAAATTGGTCCCTAGCTTCACTCCACCTGCAGTATACACAGGTAAAAATATTTTGATAAATGCAGCTCATGATGTAGCATGTTTTTGGTAAAATTACAAGTGCTTTTGGACAATAATAATGTAATTTTGACATATCAGAGAAAAATTATACTACCAGAATATTTATACATTATTCTGTGTTCTAGGTTTCAGGGCAGAAAATAAAATACATAGTAGAATATAGAGTAATCCTGTCTTTTTATGATACCCTCTGAATTAGATATATATTGTTCATACAGAAGTGGACAACAAAATATTTACTGCATTTCTAAATAAACCTTTCTGCATAATTTCCATTAAAAATGTTTCCTGTTACAAATATTTCCTCAGGGGAGCTCATTGGAGTACAGTACTTGTTGAGGCAGAATAGTCAGCCCCTGGAGGACATGTGCCCTACCTCTGATAGGACCTCTCAATTGCTGGAGGAGATAGATGTGGAGGAGCAAGTGGAAAAGGATGAGGGTTTCATTGATTTCTTTGGAGAGGAAGCCACAGTGGCAAATCTTGTGGCATCAGATGACTTAGTCCTTTCAGGTCCACCAGTTCTACCAGCTGCACCAGTTCCCAGTGTCCAGGCTCCTACAGCTGCACCACTGCCCAGTGTCAAAATTCCACCACTGCCCATTGTCCAGACTCCACCACTGCCCAGTGTCCAGACTCCACCACTGCCCAGTGTCCAGACTCCACCACTGCCCAGTGTCCAGACTCCACCATTGCCCAGTGTCCAGACTCCACCATTGCCCAGTGTCCAAACTCCACCACTGCCCAGTGTCCAGACTCCACCACTGCCCAGTGTCCAGGCTCCACCACTGCTCAGAGTCCGGGCTCCTTCAACTGCACCAGTGCCCAGTGTAGCTGCATCACTGCTCAGTGTCCAGGCTCCACCATTGTTCAGAGTCCGGGCTCCTTCAGCTGCACCAGTGCCCAGTGTCCAGGCTCCACCACTGCTCAGAGTCCGGGCTCCTTCAGCTGCACCAGTGCCCAGTGTAGCTGCACCACTGCCCAGTGTCCAGGCTCCACCACTGCTCAGAGTCCGGGCTCCTTCAGCTGCACCAGTGCCCAGTGTAGCTGCACCACTGCCCAGTGTCCAGGCTCCACCACTGCTCAGAGTCCGAGCTCCTTCAGCTGCACCAGTGCCCAGTGTAGCTGCACCACTGCCCAGTGTCCAGGCTCCACCACTGCTCAGAGTCCGGGCTCCTTCAGCTGCACCAGTGCCCAGT
Source organism: Carassius auratus (assembly GCF_003368295.1). Taxonomy (NCBI): domain Eukaryota; kingdom Metazoa; phylum Chordata; class Actinopteri; order Cypriniformes; family Cyprinidae; genus Carassius; species Carassius auratus. Next base: position 3,194 of record NW_020526380.1, on the reverse strand, counting down.
GTAGCTGCACCACTGCCCAGTGTCCAGACTCCACCACTGCCCAGTGTCCAGGCTCCACCACTGCTCAGAGTCCGGGCTCCTTCAGCTGCACCAGTGCCCAGTGTCCAGGATCCTTTAGATACACCAGTGCCCTCAGCAATGGTAAAATTTCCTTTTCTATACGAATTGTCACTCATTTAGTTATCTGCCATTAAGCAGTAAACTTACTTAACAGCATGTAAATACCTAACCAACAGTTATATATTTCCAGGCTGTTGACGAACACTGCATTCCTGGAATGGACCGGGTGGATGCGTTGGCAGAGTGTCTGGTGGAGCTGCGCACACAGACAAGCCTCACACTTACCAACCAACAAGTTGCGACCATTGTGGGTCTGTGGCAGAACCTGGACAAATTTGATAAAGACAGGGTGGTGTATGCTGCTCGTCATCAAGACAGGCTACTTACAGGACGTTTTAGGTCCCCAAAAAAGAAAGCTGTCTTCACTCCTGGTGTCGACAGCACAAAAAGGTGTGTTTTGGGTTCTAGCGGCTCTCCAGCACAGTGGCCTAATTGCTGTCGCCTTGTTGAAATGATTTTCATAAGGTTATGTAACATCCACCGAAGCCCCAAGAAACAGCGGACAGAATCTCTGTCTAGATGGGATCTCATTCTTCGTGATTACAGAAAAATTCGGCAGCTAATCCTGAGCAATGGAACGGTGATGAATGACACAACCCTTCAGCTAGTTGAGGTAAATCAGAGGACCCTTACGACATGGCACAATAACCGTTTAAAGGGTCAGGAGGTCTCCTTGCTGTTGCAAGGGCTGGACCTTCCAGAGGCACGTCCAGTGGCTTTGGATGTTTTGCCTCCAGCACGAGTACAGCCTGTTGTGCCTCCACAATATAGCCACCAGTTGCATACCTACCAGATGCCACCAGACACAGCTGGACAGGCAAAGACAAAGTTTAGAAAGATTGCGCCCTCAGCTACCTGTACATCTGCCACAGCAACTTCAATCTGGCCATCAGCCGTACACCCTCAGCGTTCAGCCACGTCCAGCCAGCTAAGGACAATTTGTCCCAGGCCGACAGCACCACACCCATTGGTTCCTGACACACCCACTGCCCCTGTTGTGTCTCAGATGTTTCTGGTGCCCTGCCCAGCCCCATTTTCCACCATTAACCCTGGAGCAATTTCCTCTGAGCCACCTGCAAATGACACAGCCACTCCAACCAAACGATCGTACAATCGCACTGTAAAAGCAAATTCGTGCAGAAAGTGTGGCCAATTTCGTACTCAAGAAACTGGCCATAGCCAGTACAAAGGCAAAATATATTGCCCTAATAAAGAAACAATTACGAAGGAGCAGTGGTTACAGATTATGAGAAGATAACTCATTTATTTATGTGTGATACATTCATTTTGTTCTCTTGGTTGGATCTGTTCTGTTTTTTATCTTCCAGCCATATTTAATGTTAAAGAGTTATACTGTGCACTTTTTTTTATCTTGTATTATTATTATTATTATTATTATAAACATGTGGGTATGTATGTGAATACACTATAATACATATGGAAATATATATACATATTAAATAAAGTTAAACTATTATTATTATTATTATAGAAAGGTTTATGTGTAGAGGAAGCAGTATAAAGTAAAATACCAAAATGTGTAGATTTTGATGTATATATTTATATATTTTTTTGTACTTATTTTATATAGCGTGTGCACTTAAAATTCTTAATTTTATATTGAATTTAGTACTTTTCCTACATTTTTTTAAATATGTATATAGTTAATAAATATATTTCTCTTTGACTGGTGTGTTGTATTTATTTGTTTTATTGAATGTAATGACATTCAGTTTACAGTTAAATTCAGTGTCACGTGTAGCTTTGCAGTAAGTAATATGATACAATAAAGTGTGAATGCCGTAATAAGGAGGTTATTTTGTCCCTACTGCCACAGGAAATGATTGCCTTAATAAATGCACTTTGACTAATGATAATGATAATGAGAATAAAATAAAAATCAATCTTAGAAACGAAAGAATTATTAAATCAAAAACATTACTGTCAAAATCAATCTTAGAAACGAAACAATAATTAAATTCAAATACATTACTTTTAAAATCAAACTTGGACACGAAACAATCGATTTACGATTTTTAACAAATACACGCATAACTTTATGTGACAGCGTGGATTCGAACCTACGATTTCCTGAATTTCTCGCGCTTCTCTTCCTCCCTCTCCCCTCTTCCCCCCCTTCTTATACAGACAATTGTTCCCCAGCTTTGGCGGAGCTGGTAGAGCGGAGGACTGTAGGTTGGAGTGTTGGCAATCCTTAGGTCGCTGGTTCGACTCCGGCTCGAAGGAGGTCTTTTTTTAAGTGCCCACCAAATTTTTGGTTTGGAGCTGGCTTTCCACCATTTTTTGGTTTGGAGCTGGCTTTCTCACAGCTATCGGCAGAGCTTGAATTCGCAGTCCACAATTGGAAGGCATAAGAGCTTTCCTGACCGGGAATCGAACCCGGGCCGCGGCGGTGAGGGCGCCGAATCCTAACCACTAGACCACCAGGGAAGGGCTGGAGGGCTGGTGGGCTGGTGGGCTGGTGGGCTGTTCTGCTGACAACAAGGTGAGATGAGGAGATATCAATGCTTGCCACCGTCACAATCGAAAAGCAACAAGTCTTTTGGCAATCGGGGTTTTTACTATGGTGGGCCAGTGGCGCAATGGATAACGCGTCTGACTACGGATCAGAAGATTCTAGGTTCGACTCCTGGCTGGCTCGCTCTGTGCGTGTTTTTCACCGGTTTATTTTGTTGTTGTTGTTTTTTTTTCTCCAAAGTCCAGAAGAAAAGGCAAATCTCCAGGCATTCTTCTTTTTTTCCAAAAAAAGACATATTCTGCACACCCATTCCGATGTCTAGGGGAGACACGGACATGCTTTTGGTATTGCCATTCGTCTCACAAGCACTCCGATAAGCTCGACGATTAGACAGGGAAATAAACTGCAGGCTGGCAGCCAGTTGATTTTCGAATGAACAATTTCATCGCTACTCTGTAACTGCTTCATTACATTGAAGGGTATAATGCCATGTGGTTTTGATGTCACAGGCTTGCCATTTTGAAGCCTTATCACTAATTGCCACCTGGACATTGAGAATAATTTGTAATCTGCATTAAACTAAACGAGCGAATAA
>NW_020526379.1:0-30878 GCF_003368295.1 Carassius auratus | reverse complement strand
TGTCTCTCTATCATCTTCTCTTCCCTTCTTCTCTCAAATTTTACCACTGTACAAGCCTCAATCTAATTTACTGTAATGCATCACTGGTCTGAGAGCAGGAGGGTGTTATATTATAAAAAATAAAATGCGAAATAGGTGCAGCAAGAATTCTTGAATGTTCCTGGATTGAAGCTTAGAGGAATATTCAAGGACACCATTTGTAGTATAATGTTGATTATAAAGAAAATAATTTCACCTCATCCCTCATTTCTTTACAAAAAGGGCTAAAAGGGGTTACAGTAGGGCACTTAAAATGGAAGTGAATGGGGCCAATATTTGGAGGATTTAAAGCTGAAATGTGATTCGTATCATTTATTAAAACCACTTACATTAATTCCTCTGTTTAAAACTTAAGCTATAAAAGCTGTTTAAAATACATTTTAGTAGTACTGAGGTTTATGGTGTTGCACTGTCATGGCAACAATGTTGTAAAATTGGAAATAACAGATCTACTTATTTATTTATTAAAGAACACATGGGACACGTGGGAATTATTGTTTGCAGGATGGATGAAATTATAATAAGCTCACTTTGTTCCTTTCGTACATTATCAAGCATGTCAACCTTTGGTAACTCCAGGTCTTGCAGCGATACTGTCATATTAATATTAGACTATACAAAGTAGCTGAAAAGGCAGCAGAATATTATGGTCCATGGCTCTGAGTTGGAAGACATGTGGTTTGTGGCAAGCAGCCCTCAGAAAGCAGCCAGTCTCAGAGGGAAAGACGCGATGGGAGGGGTGGGGGTCTGGTCGACATTGCCTGTGAAGATTAATCTTAAGGCTGTATCTCAATATCTCAATGCAAAATTGACCAGCAAATCCTCTCACTGCATTTTAATGTGTCACTGCATGAGTCTGATGTGAGGGAAGAACTGATGCATGGGGGCAGTGTAGGACTGATTCAAAGGGGTAAATGATGCCCTCTAGGGGAAGGAAAAATGAGAGAAAGGCAGAGAGGTTTATCAGAGACAGAGTTGGCTGTCAGCCAGAGCGTTGTATAGGGTGGTCTACCAAGAAATAGAGAGAGCGAGAGAGTTGCTCACCTTCTTGACACAGCAATCTTTGCACTCCCTCTCCTGTCTGCCGTCAGGACATATCATATTATATAGAGAAATATGCAAGGTAAATATGTAGGTCAAGACGACTGAGATGTATATAACATCATTATTCTATTATGAGATCGGGCTTCAGAGTAACAACCTACATACATTTCTTCTTGCATAATATAAAGTAAGTGGGGACAGGAGAGTATAATCAGCAACAGAACTGACATTATTTTGTCAAACTGGAATCAGTTAATAAAGTGCATGGATGTTGAGAAGTGTGCAAGTGCCACCAGCAGAATTTCCTAAATGCGAAAAAAAGGACGAAACAATCTTTTAAAAGTCTTGGCTCCTAACTTAATGTATATAGACTCAATATTTTCAACCAACCTTCACAGCTTTGCAAGACAAAATAATAATAATATACTTGTTGCAAAACATTGGTGTTCGAATTGTGGGGGCTGTTGAGGGGTCCTGGATCCCAGAAGTCAAAACTTATTAAGTCTCTTTTTTTTTTTACTGCATTAGAAAAATCTTAATTAAGTGTTTTCATACTTTTATTGTTCTGTAGAGATTACACCAGTTATTATTATTAACTGGTATTTTTGTAGGTAATGCTTAAGAAGTTACTACATTTCATGCTCTGATTTTTCAAATACAGTTACACTTACAGTAAATGTTTATCCTCTCACTTTATCTCTATCCCCTGGTGTCATCCAATATGCCTGTCTCACACACATAATGAAAGTCCCACCCACAGGCGTGCACACAAATGAAATCTTGGGCTGTGTATGTATGGAGGCAGGATGGCAACAAGGCATGTCCGAATCCAGTCTAGTAAAATGCCTTCATCTAGTTTTTTATGCCAACATAGAGGCATCATTCACCTTTATATACCACAATCCTATATGTGTTAGAAAAAATGAAAAAAAAGCACTAAATGGAGCATTCAATTAATTTATAAATTAATAAATAAATAAATTATACAGGTGACTTGAATTTGTTTTAGATCAGTAAATATGACATTATGATGCCATAGTAGGCTGTCTCTTAGGCAGCATTTTGGTTATAAAGGCAACGTTTAAATCACTGACTGGGCAAGGTCTAGTTTGGACGCAAAGGGTTAATGTCTAGGCTTTTGGGCGGAGCCGCGGCACGCTATTGGATGATTATACGTGACGCAATCGATATGGTAAACCTAGGAACTAATAAGAAGGCAGTCGGTAACTTTGAAAAGAGGTTTGTCTTAGAGTGCGGCAGCTGTTAGTGTATCAAGGGAGAAAGTATATTTTAACATGGTGCAGCAGACAGAGCACAGCATGTCGCGAGAGACCACAGACACCGAGGAGAACGATCTGATGGCGTGCAGCCCGGTGCCACCGAAACCGGACTGGTGCAAGACAGCCACCGGCCACATTAAACGACCATGAATGCGTTTTATGGTGTGGTCCAAGATCGAGAGGAGAAAAATCATGGAACAGTCTCCAGACATGCACAACGCTGAGATCTCCAAAAGACTAGGAAAGAGGTGGAAAATGCTGAAGGACAGTGAAAAGATTCCCTTTATCCGCGAAGCCGAGCGGCTCCGGCTCCAACACATGGCTGACTACCCTGATTACAAATACAGACCCAAGAAAAAACCAAAGCTCGACATTTCTTCGAAACCAGCGCTGCAGTCGCCGGAGAAGATAGGGAAAAGTGTCAGAGCTGCAGGGAAGAAGTGTGCCAAACTCAAGCCGAGCAAACCGGGGAACATTACCGCCAGAGCTTTCTTCACAAGACTGCAGATTTAACTATGTTTTAACAAACTTAAAAGTGACCAAGTCTATCAAAACGGGAACTTACTGACGACGAAGACGAGGATGACGACGACGACGACGAGGAGGATGACTACGAGGAAGAGGAAGCACATCAGGCTGCACAACGTCCCCGCGAGCCCCACGCTGAGCTCCGCTGCGGAGTCCGAGGGCGCGAGCATGTACGAGGAGTCCAGCCACACGAGCGCAATTCCCGGCAGCAGACTGTTTTACAACTTCAAGAACATTACCAAGCAGAGTGCAGCTTACCCTGCATCTGTGTCACCAGCATCCTCCTTCAGGTCCGTATCTTCTTCGTCCAGCAGCTCCAGCGACGATTCCGATGACTTGCTGGTGGACTTCAGTTTGAACTTAACGGCGGGCTCTCACGCGATGGACTTGGGTAACACTTCAGGAAACCTTTGTCTCTCTCTGGTGGATAAAGATTTGGACTCTTTCAGCGAGGGCAGCCTCGGTTCTCACTTCGAGTTCCCGGACTATTGCACTCCCGAGCTCAGTGAGATGATCGCTGGAGACTGGCTGGAGGCGAACTTTTCAGACCTTGTTTTCACTTACTGACAAATTCCTCCAGAACCAAGGAGGAATCTCGCATCTTCAGGTTAATATTTTTGACTCTGCCTCTGTGGTTGTCCTGGGTAAGACGGCGGAACCTGCGTTTCGAGACTTGTAACTTAGAAAAAGTGACAACATGGTCATCATCGACAGGGCTGTGTGTACGGCAAGCGCTTTTAACATGCATTCCTTCAAACTACATAGCTTCCATTTTTATCTGACAAGCAGTTGTTTTTATCCTTCTAAGCCATTAGTTGGTGTTTTTTCAGTTCACTAGGAATTTTACTTATTTTCTTGCTGCTAGTCACTATCCCAGTAGTAACAATATACTGTTCTGTTACTGGTAACAAATTGTATAATTAAATATTTTCTTTCTGTCATGGTCCGTTTCAAACTATTCACTCTGTATTGCAATTATTGCTTGTATATGTTCCAGTTTTACTAGTGCTAAATTGAGTAGATTCTAGTACCTGATTTTTAGGCACTAGTGTGTATTCCACTTGGTACTAGTATGGGATGGTGACTAGTGGGAATAATGTGTACGTAAATTATTTATTTAAAGTGAGATTGAGATGCTAGCCACTATTTTATCACTTACTAGTAAATAAAATAAGTGCTAGTCACATGAAAATAGATACCAATTAGTTTAAAGCAATAAATGTTAAAGTAGCTTGCCATAGCTTGTGGCTGTTCTGTGGGGTTGCAGTGAAACTGCTTAAACTGTGGTGGAGCGCAAAATGTAAAATCTGAACTATGCAGTCCCTTCCCACCCATATCTCTGCAGGGAGCTGGTAAACGGTTGCTGGACTGAATGGAGGCAATTCTGAAACCCTGTTCAGGATGCAACTTTTTCTGAGGTCTTGTGTAATTTCTTGTGTGTGTGTGTGTAACCGGTTCCATTTCCCTTCAAGTATGGGAATATTTAAGCAGATAACCACTCTAGAACACACAGGTATGGCAGGAAGCATTTTGATACATGACCAACATACCTCATCTTTAAAAAAAAAAAAAAGTTAAATATTTTCTGGCATATTTTTGTACAGTTAAAGGGAATGTTCTTACTGTGCTTTAAGTGAGGTTTCTTCAGGCACTTCAACCCGGTTTCATTTGTAAAAGCATGCAAGAATTAAACTGACAAGTCGACTTGCATTTTAAATGCCTGGTTATTATTTCACTCAAGGCAAATGTACAGCTGTGATCGGAAGCATTTCTATAGGAAAGTGTACAATGGAATTGGGGGAACACATGAGCCTCATTTCTGGTACTAGATGGAAGATTGTATATGTCTGTAATATAGTAAAACTAGGAGTTTATGTATATCTGTGTGAATGGGTCCCAAATAGCAGGTGTAAAACTGGATTTTGTTTTGCCTTTTTTTTTTTTTTTTTTTTTTTTTTTTTAATCATGGCACATTTGTTTTCAATATTTTGTGCAATATACTCTCAAAATGGACCATCTGCGTTTTGTAGCAAAGGAAATGAGTTACATGTCGTCATGCTGAAGTCTGAATCTGAGACAAATAAATCAGCTGGAACTGATAAGAACATGTATGTCTGGTTAATGGCATTTGTGCCTGAGTGTTCAAAACAAGGACCCTTCAGGAGGGTTGATGTTTCCAGATGCAAGCAAACGTTTTCTTTTCAAATTGAGTAATGCCTTTATTTTTTCCCCCCTTTCTTCTCCACTGGACCAGAACAAATCTGCTCCTTTAAGAAATCAAATCTCGCACTGCCGGATGATGCTCATTTTGATTGGTGCAACCATGACCCCCACCTCTTCCTAAAGCTTCCAAAAGGGTTTTGCCCCACTTTTTCACTTCTTAACTGAATTCATTCAGCAAACTTCTCACTCTCTAGACTACCTGTCCAGCCTGGTATTAGGAATTCTTCTCTGGAAGTGCATAAAAACTTTACAATCATTTACACAAAGTTATTACAAACTGCATTTTGTACTTCTATATCTATGTTTTCAAAACTAATTTAAAAGATAATTTAAATTGAGAGCCTCCTAGATACAAGCCAGTTCCAGCACTGCATGTTATTAATGATTGTGTCATTGCTGTCTGGCTTTGTATGATGTAATCTTACCTCAGCTTTTACATTACTGAGTGGCAGAGGATCTACTAATAGAATGTATGAACTGTCATACTTCTGGAATTCAGTATCTGTTTATGCATAACTCATGAGTTGTGCCACCCAGCCCCAACAAAATGTATGTGGGTTGTAAGATTAGTTTACAGTCATGGTAATGATCAAATCATTATGTCATTGTTAGCATGTGAAGTAAATTGTCAGTTCAGAAAAAAATTAACCTTAGCTCTTGACTTTCGTATTACTCAGGTCTTTCTAGGGCCCTTCAGCCCTAGCAACTGTCCCTTCTGTCATAATTAAATATAAGGATTATTATCTCTGGAAAGGGATCTTATGGAAGCAATTCTGATTCTCTGTACACTGAGGGGAGGGAACCAACTGGTGGGATAGCACTCCATAGCGCTATTATTTGCCCCATATGTTAATCTACAGGAGGAAAAAAAAATCATGAGACAGCTGCCAAGATACATGGCTTGATTATACATTCTCATGTTCTGTTCCGGGGGGCGTGGTACCGTTTTGACGAAAACAATTTTTTTCTATTTTCCTTTCTCCACCACAGCCATTGATTAGGAGCTCTCTTTGTGGCTTCTTTTCTGATTTAGCATTAAATGATAAGGAAAATAGATCTGAGTTGTGCATTCAAAAATCAATCTTTTTTCAATCTGGCTTAGATATTCATTTTTATTATATATATATTATTATATATTATTATTAAAAAAAAATTCTCTCTCTGCTTACATATTTTTATTCTTATAGTTTGGCTAAATATCTATTCTCATTGTTGGTCCGGAAGTTGGGTCAGTAAGGCACATATGAAACTTTTTTTTTTTTCAACGGCTGGCCTACTGCTTGATTGAAACAGGAAGATTAATTATGGCATGCAAGTTTTGAGTTAAAGTTCTCTGTGCCACATAAAGCCTATAAGCTCTGCAAAAATCAAATGCAAATTGTCTTTGTTAGATCACAGAAGGATTTTACAGCTGTTATCTATTATCAAAAACTTATCTTCTGTAATAAGGAACTGAAAATGAGCAGATTTTAATTATTGTGTTTGATGTATATTCTAACCGCAGTGTATATATCACCAGAAGATGTGACTACATTCAGAGGTAGAACACCTACATCTGACTTTGAGATTAATTATGGCATTTCAAAGAACAGACTTCCTGAATTAGAATCTTTAAAGGTTAATGAATATGAACAGTCATCTATGTATTAAGCAGAGGTTGCTTAGTTGTGAACCTGATTAAGTAACTGTATTCATCTGAATATTATACTGTTAGGTAATATACATTTTTATATTTATATAATTTATTATGTTTTTTAGGTGCATGGTGTTGGTAAAATCTGAGTTTTGAAGTAAAAATAGTTGAGAATCACAGTTCAGCTGGGTGCCCCCCACCATCTCCTCCCCACAGATCTTCACTTTATTTATGCTTGTGGTTTTTTTGGTCTTACTCAGTTGCTTTGGAGCCATATCTCTGACAGAATAACAAGCAAAGAAGCTTATACAAACTCAAACAACACAAAGTATGTGTCTGTCAAATCGCTCACCTCCCACTATCACAGATGGCGGTCTGGTGTGAGGATATACTGTCGTTTATGTCTCTGTCATTAATTAAAGCCAAACAGTGAGACAAACTGGATTTGCAGCTTAAACCGTATGCTGCTGCGCTTTATTGATTAAACTTGGGATCTACACACTCTATTCTACATGTTTAGTTTGGACTAGTTGAAAGAACTAAGGTTCTTTGTGTTTTAAGTTTTGGGCTTTTAAACTATATGAATGGTAATTAGAGTATTATTATAAAATGTTATGTATATACACAGTGGGAGGCTTCTGAAAAAGCCTACAATTAAATTATCACTCTTGAGTGCTAATTTGCCAACCTGCATAAATGAATGAAAGCATTAAAGTTTAAACATTTCAGCTGCTCATTAACTGTTGTTCTTCTCTTCCTTGCTTAAAATGATCTGATCATAACTGGCTTAATGGTAGTGTCCATCATGCATTTATCACAAATAACTTTTTGATTCAGGTCTTCACAAGGGGATTTCCATAGAAGTCATTTTATGGTGTTCATTAAACCTTACAAAGATGAGCAATATTAATTAGGAGATTATGTTTTTGTTCACTAATCTCAGGAGCTATTCTAAACACAATTTCATTAGTCAGTAAAAAAAAAAAAAAAAAGCCATTAGAGTCAAATAAATAAAGAGTTTAAACCTCACAATTCCGCAATTTTTTTCTTGCAATTTAATTTATTTTTATGTATTTATTTGTGTTTGTTTCTGTCAGAAAAATAAATGTATTTGCAACTTTTCAAGATTCTAACTTTTTTTTTCAATTACAAGTTTGTATTTAACAATTCTGACTTTTCTTTATAGATTTTCAAAAAAAAGACTGAGGTGCTCTTGAGCAAGGCACCGAATCCCCAACTGCTCCCCGGGTGCCGCAGAATAAATGGCTGCCCACTGCTCTGGGTGTGCATGTGAATTTAGCAAAACTGGATGTCTATTAACATGAGTCTTCTGCAACAGTGAACAGCATTGTAATGTATAATTGTAAATATGTGAATCACAATGCACCCAGACTTTACCTCTAATATCCTCCATGAACATGTTAAAATATTTTTCCATTTTGATGGAATACAGGAGTTGTGGTTCAGTCGAATAGGCTGAGGATTAATCTGACCCGCCCCCCCCCACTTTTGTTTCTTTTTGTGGACGCCACACAGTGTCTGCACACACTTTGCTTATACAAGAGTAATTTATACACTTGAATGTAATAGTGTGTTCATTTAATACTTGAAACATGCTGTTTTCTTGTAGATCGGTTTATTAGAAGATGACATCATCACTTTTAGATGAAGATACAGCGTGTGTTTATCCATGTTCCTCCTTCAGAAATCTCCTGATTGACATTTGCACCTGAGACACATCACCACTGGACTTTATTTTTCGGAGCACACCGACATCCTGACCTGTCGTTGGGAAGGTACCTCAAATAAAATGTAACACATAAGAATAACTGGATGAGCAAGACCACATGCTGTCAGACTAGTTATTAGTCCTATGATTTTATATTTGATTGGCCCATGAGATTTTGTTTTCGTTCAGCCAGAAAGCCTTCAGAAGTCATTTGATTCTATACACTAACCAGCGCAGCCTGCATCTGTATGTCTGCATGTCTTAGCTTTTCTCTAACTGACTCTTAGCTATTTCTGTTTTCCTCAATTTCCTGTAATTGAGCTTGTCATGTTTGTGCAGAGAGATGTCACATCAGATCACATAGTGCTTTTTGAGTAGTCTGAAAGAAAGAAAGAAAGAAGGTCATTGGTCTCTCAAACTTGAGGATCTGCCTCATGTGTAGTTTTTGGCCCAGCATTGTAATTGATCATTTGCTCAGCATCAGTACAAAGCTTTTTAGTACAAATGTTGATCTTAGAATTCTTTGATGAATAGACAGTTCAACAGAACAGTGTTTCTTTGAAATAGTCAGTTGCAAAGTCAGTTTTAACTTAAAATTGATATTGATTATAATGTTTGTTATCTAAGTTTGTTGCAGTGTACACAACGTGTTCTGGTCAGTGGTGATCAAGATGTGCTTTTTAAAGAAGCCAAGTAAAATAACAACTCTATGCAGATGTATTTTAAGTGTTGTTTATTGATTATCTGTTGCACTGTGTTCGATCAAAAAAAATTTTTGGGATGAAAGTGGCATACAGAAATTAGTGCCGTAAATAGTTTGTAACCTGTGTCACATGTGCAAAGACCCACTTTCATTTACTTTAAGAAAAAAAAATATCTGCAGACAGTCTTTTTTTATGTAACTATGTTTTAGTTATGTAATGCCATTACTAGTATTCTGTTACTCTGCAAGTCTGGTGCCCTGTGGCGTGTTTTCACCCCAAACAGGATGACTAACGCCTCCTCATCGCCTCCTCAGCCCTTCCCCCAAAGCTCCAGACCAAAACACAGATAAGCCTGGCTTTCTGTTACTTCCTGCTGATCCCGTGGACTGATAAGTATTCAGTGCTGCTGTAAAAGCACTAAGCCACCGAGGAAGATGTCATTACCTTTATTGACCAAAGCTATCGCTGTCAAACACGTAGGTGTGCTTTTCCTTCTCACACTGTTGCAGTGAATAGCTCTTGTATTTCTTATAATTTTAAAAGAGAGCAGAGGTCTTGTCTTTTCCAACTGAGGCCTTCAAAGCAAGATGTCAGATCAATCTGCAGTGTCTGCCACAAAGCATATCTCGCAAAGCTCCTTTTTTCTGATTTTGAATGGGTCTGTAGTGACGGTGACACCAAGCTTTCAAAGATGCCAAGACATTTAACCTAGAAGTGTGTGTTTAAGTGCAGCTCTCAAGTCAGTCTATTCCTGGAAATACGATGGGTCGGTGTGTCTTTAGATATTATAGCTCTGAGTTTTCATGCTCTGCAAGCCTTTTTAATTGTAAATACTAATGTAAATATTCCCCAAGCCTTAATAGGTTTTTCGATACATCTGGTGTTGTGTTTACCATGCAAGTCACACAAGATAATGGCCGAATGCTCTTAAATGAGTACATGTATTACCCAGTTAAAGATATCAGGCACTTATGGATTCAGTATATTTGTTTTCTTTGCTCTCATATGACAACATAATTGAACAATCTATATTTCCTCTACTCTCCCCTGCCAGAGAAGATGTCATTACCTTTATTGACCAAAGCTATCGCTGTCAAACACGTAGGTGTGCTTTTCCTTCTCACACTGTTGCAGTGAATAGCTCTTGTATTTCTTATAATTTTAAAAGAGAGCAGAGGTCTTGTCTTTTCCAACTGAGGCCTTCAAAGCAAGATGTCAGATCAATCTGCAGTGTCTGCCACAAAGCATATCTCGCAAAGCTCCTTTTTTCTGATTTTGAATGGGTCTGTAGTGACGGTGACACCAAGCTTTCAAAGATGCCAAGACATTTAACCTAGAAGTGTGTGTTTAAGTGCAGCTCTCAAGTCAGTCTATTCCTGGAAATACGATGGGTCGGTGTGTCTTTAGATATTATAGCTCTGAGTTTTCATGCTCTGCAAGCCTTTTTAATTGTAAATACTAATGTAAATATTCCCCAAGCCTTAATAGGTTTTTCGATACATCTGGTGTTGTGTTTACCATGCAAGTCACACAAGATAATGGCCGAATGCTCTTAAATGAGTACATGTATTACCCAGTTAAAGATATCAGGCACTTATGGATTCAGTATATTTGTTTTCTTTGCTCTCATATGACAACATAATTGAACAATCTATATTTCCTCTACTCTCCCCTGCCAGAGAACCATTGTGGTCCGGGATTGATTAGATTGATTCTGCTGAAATATATGCTTCATTCTCCTGCAATATAAACTTTCTCCAGGTCCTCAGTGGAGGTGCACTGCCACAAGTTTGCAGATAAATGCACTGTAAAAACAGTAATTTCTCTTTGTAGCACTGTACATTGTATTTTCCTGTTTGCAATAGGAGCTGATAACTGACTAAGAAGGGAATTCACAAAGAATGAAGCAGATTTGCTGATAGCATCAGTTTGAGTTGTTTTAGTAATTGAAACTAGTTATGCAAATCCCCAGATTCAGTATGCAAATGAGGTATAGGTGCTAAAAACCCAACAATTTTGCACTTTTTGCAATTTGCATGAGAAAAGATTGACTTTGTGCAAGGCAGTTTTCATATTACAGGCAATTCTCTGCAAGCTACTTTGCTGTTTAAGTTGTTTTAGTACTTGAAATTAGTTTAGCACAGAATTAAATATGCACATTAACAAATTAATTATTAACACTACACACATTTTAACACAGTTCTCATGTCCAAGCAATCCTCGGTAGAGTACTGCAATCTTGTGCACTTCACTGTTTGAGCTGATTTAGAACTTGAAATTAATTATGCACAATATTAAGTATGCAACTCAAGTGTGCAAAAGAAGTATTGCTACAAAAGACCCCAAAAATTAGCTGATGCAACATGGATCAGTTCTCTGCTGAGTTTGGATGAGTTACTGCAAACTATACTGCAATATTGTGAACTTTGCTGCCATGATGACAAAAAAAAAAAAAAAAATGTACACAAATGTCTCTTTTAAGGAAAATTCAGTTTACCACCCAGTTTCTGCAACGTTAATTGTACCAGGCAATCAGTGCTGAGTTTTGTGAATAAGGTGCAATCTATAATTTGCATAGAAATGAGCCATGTGTCTTATTATAAATAGTGTTTAAATTAATTTCATGTTATTTTAGTGAACTTAGAGCCTGATTAAACTGGTTCACCAGCAGTATAAAAATGTATATGCATATCGGTGTATCTTTATGTGCTGCCTGAGCTAGACCTACATAAACAATAAATCAAGGGTTTATGAGAAATATAGTTTTCATTCCCATCCTGTTTACTCTCGTTAAATGTAACAACATGGCAGAGAGAAATCTTCATGTTTTTATACACCATGACAATAAGTCAGAGCTTAGAGTTAATTAGATGCCTGCACATGCACACATATAGGAACATACAGAGACAGGCCCAAACACACAAACGGTTTTGCATACAGTTGCAAATGCATCACAAAATCCCTGCATACAGATCACCAGATTCCCTGTCAAATTAGGAGAAGTTGAGAATTTACTTGCTTCCAAATCCTTGTTGGAGCTCTGCTAACAAAGCTAATAAAAAATCCTGTCACTTTTTTGGGTGAAATGTGGTGACAGGAGAAGAAATAGAAAAGAAGGGTTAGAAATCTGTGAATTGCAATTCTATAGTTAAAGCAGCAACCTCTCTCTCTCTCTCTATCTCTCTCTCTCTCTCTCCCTCTCTCTCCACATCAACAGCTTCCACTTTTCCTGCTCATTTCTCAAATTAATGTGTGACCTGCACAATGCTCCCGATGTGTAAAACGACTAATTGGCTGGTTTAAAGTCCAATCTTGTGAAAGGAGCTGTCTGCCATGTTCCCCCTTTCCCCCTTTCACTGCCTCTTCTTCCTGCGCTACAAATCATAATGCGTGCATGTGCTAATGGCTGAAGTTTTCCAGAGGTCTTTTGATAAGTGGCCCAAGCGCTCTGCTTGCTTCTCGAGCGGAGATTGGCTCCTAATGGGGACTGTCATAAACAGCCGTAACTGAGTGAGTCAGGGTCACATGCACTTACGAGTCCTCAGTGAAGAGGTGTTTTAGTGCACTATATACTGTATTTAATGCACGGCAATATTTAATTACAGATGATTGACAGAGCTTCAGATACTTAACAAAGGTTTAGATTGTGCCTCCCCCCCACCCTGCTTTTTATAAAATGAGTATGCCCTCAATCACACCTGTCTTGATTTTAATCATGTCTAGGTATTCTATTTTTGATTATAATTTTTCTATGTCTATTTGTCAGTGCAGGGTGGGGGACTGAAGATATATAAATAATTTTACTGTTAAATGCAGTCAAATGTATGATTTGTGCAAGTAAAGATGATGAATTACCCTATAATTTATAGAGAAAATATATAAAGGATATATACAATAAAATAGACTGTATACAATATACAGGAACCAATATGTCAACTCATGCTGTCTTTTTTTTTCCTTTTTGTTTTTTGTTTTTTTTGTACCGTACATTTAACAATTATTGCTAGTGTTTTTAATATTTCATTTAATAATTCATTTAAGTTATTTTGTCATAATTTCATAAATTATTAGATTATTTAATAATTTATAATTTTCATGCATGCCTGCAGGAGTGTCAGACCTATGCTGATGTCAGCTTCTCCACCGATACACACTCCCCGTCATCGTCATTCTTCTTTATCATATCTGTAATTGTCATCCAATTAGCTAGAATGAAGGGAAAAACAATAAACATAATTCCGAGGCAGGAAATTACAGGCCCTGATGTCTTGGTTTAGTGGTGAAATACTTTCCATTCCAGAGGCTTCTCAGATGTAGGCCCTCTCTGACCCTTTTCCTATGATTCCATCTCATTATGACACGATCGCAGCCCATATCAAAGCCAGCAGACATGTTCAGACCAAGGAACAAGATGTCATAATAAGATACTTTACCAGCATAATTCGAACTATAAAGGCACCGAGGGAGAGCATTCCTCATTTGATCATGCAGCAAAGATGACCCTGGTGAACTAGCATTATGCTGCTCCCAAATAAAAATGGTTCTTCCTTTTTTTCCAATGACAAATGCATTGTTTTTATGTGTGCGTTGAGACTATGACTTAGCCAAATTGTTTTTCAAAGCTGTTTGGATGGGTGAGGTCAAACTGGAATCCAGGAGGCCAGTGCCTGCCTGGAAATCAATGGATGCATTATTTTAAAAGCCTTTTTGTTGTGTGTTTTTGCAGCATCTGTGTTCTGAGAAATCTGATCTGGAGAAAAAATTAGCTGCAGGCTGTAAAACATGGCTCTGTTACAATATACAATAGCAAAGTGTGAGAAGGGGTGGAAGAAACAGACAGGAAAAGAAGGCAGACTATTGAACGAGCTACAGCACTCTCTCACACACACATACACATTTTTCTCAGTGAATCTTAAAAAACTGGGCTTAAACACAACAGCTTTGCTATATCCTTCACACAGTAGCTCATGTATGAAGAGATTAAGCATCTCAAGTTCCTGAAAGCATCTGCAGGGTGTCAAAAAGAGACTGAAAAAGCCTCTTTTCCTCCAGGTGTTACAAACAATCAGTCATCAGTGCAACCATGAGAGAGGTGACAGCTGAAATAATTGATAATTGGTGAATTTCACTAATTGATGTCACTACACACTCACACACAGTAATATTTTTTTTTCCTGCAGTGTTATGTCCTATCCTATATATGTTAGGGTTATCCATAAAAACAGTTTTTCTTGTCTGAAACAACCCCCCCCCCCCAATTATTACGTCTAATGTTACTCAACTTGGTTCTTCAGCGGTGCTTTGGGGAGGAAAAGGTGCTATATAGCACCAATACCATATAAAGAACCTTTTAAGCCCAGTACCTTTTCCACCAGCATGAACCAGGTGCTAGTTCAGAGCCGGTGCTATTGCAGATTCAGAGTTGATTTAACTGGTGAGCCTTCTAAGAACTGGTTTGCCTTTCCACAAGCTAGAGAGCTACCACAGAGCCAGGTCATACGTCACTGATTATGTCTCATCTTTCCCAGTAACGCTAGCATAACAGCACCAAAGACAATAAGCTTGTTTGAGAACCAATTGACGCACAACACCAAAGCATCACAAAAGTGATCCAAAAGCATAAAGAGTCATCTGCTTTCCCAATCACTCTTGCGGCACACCGACAGGCCTAAACAGCGTCGAAGCAGCCCGGACATATATATATATATATATATATATATATATATATATATATATATATATTCAATATATTATTTAAATTTGTTACTCTCATATTGTGTTTGGGGTCCGAGCCAGGTCCATGTTATTGGCTTTACTAAATTAAAAAATAACAAATAAAAACAAATGTAACAAATAACATAATAATAATAATTTTCTTCAATCATCCTCTAAATAAATGTTATATTTCTGAGTTTTCATTAAATATTGCAATTAAATAATGCAAATACATCATTTCAGTTTCTGGGTCTTCAAATATAAAAACAGTAAAGTCTCAACAGAACATGATGGTTTTAAAACTGTCTGTCCTGAGGGGCCATGGTTCTTTCACTTCCTCTCATTCTGGTGTCAAAGAATTGAAAAATTAGTGTACTTTGAATGTAGAGGTTTCTGGGCATGTTTAGAAACAAAGAACACAGAGTTTTTCATGCCTTTTGATCCTCTCAGCACCTGTGGTCTCCTAACCACCTACACAAAACACACACAGACCAACGGCATGTTTTTCTGTTTGCCAACTCAGAAAAAGGTTGATGAGTGCAACCTGTTTGTGTCTTAAGAGTGCACATTGCCAGTTAGTGCATGTCACAGTCATGACAAAGTATGCGTGAGTGATGGCGCCCGATGTCTTTCATCTGCTGTCTCATTGTTGTGTGTTTTTTGCTTGCTCAGGTTTGGGGGCACGAGGAGGGAGGGACCCTTCCCTGTCATGCCAGGCCTGTGTTTATCCACAGGCAGACTGTGGCTTTTTTCAGATCTGTAATGGTTTTGCATTTATCTTTGGGAAAGGAAAAGTTACTGGAATACTGTGTTGATAGAGGCAGAGAGAGAGAGAGAGAAAGGAGCAAATGAGAAAGAAAGAAAGAAAGAAAGAAAGAAAGAAAGAAAGAAAGGCAAGTTTCAGCAGTAATATGAGGGTAGGTCCATTACTTCTCTCAGATAAACATGTTTTGCACTGCAAAAGCTGGAGAAAGTTTGTGGACACTTACAGGCAATCCAGCAGATGTCAATGATAACTTTCAAGGCTTGTGTGTGTGTGTGTGTGTGTGTGTGTGTGTGTGTGTGTGTGTGTGTGTGTGTTCCTGTAGCAGGAAGCTAAACGATCCACCTCACAGACAAATTAAACCGAAAGGAACATAGAGATTACAGGCCACCAGTACAGAAGCCACAGTTTAATTGAAAAGACTATGTCACAGTGTTTTAACACGCTTAAACATGACAAGGAGTCATTCTTTAACTCACTTCCAGTGAAGTCTAACAGTGACTGCTTTTCCATGCGCAAGAATATTCTGATCATATATCAGTTAATTTATTTAAAATGTGTCTGATTGCCAAACCATTCGGATTACTCTTGGTTCGGATTTTCACTGGTTCTGCCCTTTTCTAAGCTTCATTATAGACTGATAGGTGCTACAGAATGCTGAGATACTGTGGCTATTTGTCTGTGGCTGTGCAGAGGTTTTATCTTATCACCACATTTCACATCCCTGTTTTATCAGATTGTGGCTTCTGGTGCATTCGTGTCATTGGGCTGTTCTGTAGCACTGATGAGACATTTCTATGAGTCAGATTGATGTGAACATTCTTTGGTGTAGATTGATGAATGAAGAACTGTTGTAGATTATCATCTTTAGCTCCGCTGGATGATGGTCTCCTCCTCCTGTTTTGAGAAATAATACTGGTATGGAGAATCAGGCATGTCATGCGCCAATCTTTTGAGGCGCGATAACATCTTAGTATTTTATTATTGATATAGATATTTTATTCTAGTAAATCAGTTTTGAATGGTAAATATTGATTAAAATTTTCCGATGAAAGCGATTTATCTGCAAAGATGCAACTTGATTGAATTGATCAAATGTATAATTCAAAGTGTGATTTCTACAGTGATTTAGAATTTTTTTTAAATCTACAATTATCATAGTCTAAATCATCATCATATAGATATGAATCAGTGTTAATATGCTTAAGGCTTTGAGACTGCTGACAGTGTGATTATGTATTTATTTATTGACTGAAATCTCTGCTTTTAATGGGTAACTACAAAGGTAATACTCATCAGTCCACAGAGCGTATCAAGCACATTTTCTAACTCTAATACTGAGTTAAGACTGTTTAGAACTATGGGTATATTTAGTTTATTCACACATATGATGTGTGAATAAACTAAACAGTTGCAGAATTAGTTGTTCATGCCAGGATAAATGCATATCATTCCCCTATGGACATGGCTTTCCTTCCTGTTCTCTTGTCCTCATACGAGGACAGTGGCTGTCTCTGTGTGGTTGAATTTCCATACCGACTTCTTGTGAAGCAAACTAGCATGTTCCTAAAGGTCAATGGGTACAGAGGCATTACTGTCAGTGCAGATAGATTGTGATGATCATCTTCATTAGCTTTATGTATTGGACCTGCAGAGAGGGAGAAGGAAAGGTCTTGTTGGCTGGCTGCTTATGGATTTCCAGACGTGCTTTGCTCAAGAGGAGAAATATATTACACTTTACAATATGCCTGTATGTTGACATTAGTTCAATGCATTAGTTAACATATGAGCTAAAAAAAAAAAAGTAATAATAATAATCTGAATGATTTTCCCAATAAGAAGCTATTTCAAGTTGTAATATGATTCAGTCATAATATAAAGCAAAAGTTTTGGGTCCGTACATTTTGATGTAATAAAAATAAATAAATAAAAATGTCATGATCCTTCCAAAAACATGTGATACTATTTATTTTTATGAATCGAAAGTTCAAAAGTACAGCATTTATAAAAATAAAAAAAATTGTAAAAAAAATTTTTTGTAACATTTTGATCAGTTCCATGCATCCTTGTTGAATAAAAGTATCAATTAAAAAAAATATAATAATAATTATAAAAAAATATTACTGACCGAACATAATTCATATAAAACCCATACAATTACTGACTATATATAATTTAGGTCACACTTTATTTTAGGGTCCAATTTTCACTATTAACTAACCATTAACTATGAATTTTGCCTCAATTAACTCCTTATTTGCTGCTTATTAATAGTTTATAAGGTAGTTGTTAAGTTTAGGGAATTGGGTAGGATTATGGATGTCGTGCATTACATGTACTTTATAAGCACTAATAAACAGCCAATATGTTAATAATAGACATGCTAATAAGCAACTAGTTATTAGTGTGAATTGGACCCTATACTAAAGTGTTACCATAATTTATTATTAATGTATCATCTTGATTATATCAGTAAATTATATGAATGATTATATTAACAAAAACATTTTTAGGGTCAGATACAAATTATAACTAGAAATATTCTAGCTTAAAATTAAAGCGCAAGTCATTTCAGGACAGGAAGAGATGCAGAAAAATCTGAGAGAGAAGGAGAGAGCATCCTTCTTTTCCTCCAATCTGTGCTATTTTTACTCTTCTGGTTGTGCCCTCTGCTGTGGCATTAACCACAAATGGTGATGTCAGCATGTCTCTGGTGTTATCAGAGGATCAGTCAGACAGAGAGGAAGACAGCCAAAGAGAAAGCCAAGGGATCAGAAGTCTGTTTCTCCCACCAGGACATCACACCATTTAACACTCACACACACATACACTAGACTGGAGCTGAATCATGATGCGACACTGACTCAGAATCATAATTCCCTTCTCTGTGTAATATTTTCCATGATGCAGCAGACTTGTAGGGTTTTACATTTTCAGCAATACTGTCAATATCCGCAGACTGACAATCCTGCAGATTTAAATGATCATGAGTTGAGAAAAACGTTCCAGCTTTAGGCCTGAGATCAGTTCTTGATGCACCTCAAGCTAAAGCAGCTGCTGTAGTTCAGCAAAGCTAATTCCACAATACAAGACTGAAGCAAATCAACATTTGATGGTATAATTCTAGTTTGTGACAAAAAGGCAAGTCTGCACTTGCAATAGGAGCTCTTTTACAGAAAGATCAGCATATCCTCATAACCACTTAAAGGCATTTACTTCCTATACAAGATTATAGTGGTGTGGGTGGTCAGTTCAAATCGTCCATTCATCTGCACCTAAAATATGATCAATAAAAGCGGTTAGGTCAATAGAAACAGTGGGGAGAAAGAAAAGAAGATATCTTTGTTTGGGGAGTGTTGAAAGAAAGAAAGAGAAGCTTATTCGGTACAATCAATATTGTAGTCAGAATTCCCTAATGAGTTGTATCTAGATGCTTTTTCCACCTTGTGTTGGATTTATTGCATCTGTGTTCCTTTTCTCCTTTTATCAAATGTAGGTTTAATTTTCTCCTTCCTTCTTCTCTTTATGCCCTCTACATCAACAACTCTCTCTCTTTCTGTAGCATGACGTATGACCTTCAATGCACCATGGGAGACTGCAGCAAGTGAGAGGTTATTTTGCACTTAATTGCCGTGGTGACAGTGTTGCTGAATGGGAGTCTTTAAGAATCTGCTGTAACATCATAGGTCAGTGACATGGCATTTCATGTCTCCTAAAGCTGCCATATTACTACAGCAGGCTGCTTAAGACTCCAAACCACAATTCCTAACTATTCTCTAAGGAACAACAGGATTGTTTGCTACAATGGCATGCCTTTATTGAGATAATTAGTTTATGTTTTTTAATTCACACATCTTTGATAATGCAGTCTCTTTTATCGGAGCTAACAATTTCTTTGCTGTTAAACAAAGGAATTATTCACACCAAAAATTTGGTCAAGTGGTCAAGTCAGCTGCAGTGAATGGGTGCCGTCAGAACGAGAGTCCATAAGTTGTATTTAATTTTAATTAAATTAAATCCATAATGACATCCTCCAGTCAAAAAGTCCATTCCCTCTTGTTCTCCTATCAAAATCCATCAACATATTTGTTTAGAACTGTTTTGGACTGTTCTCACTTGTAAATGGTGCATATTTCTCTCCTGATTCAGATGACAGTACTTTGTGAGCAAGTGATGCAATGCTGAATTTCCCTAAATCTGTTCCAATGAAGAAACAAACTAATCTACATCATGGAGCCATCTATTTGTACTTTCAAAACAACCTTCTGCTTATGATTCATCATAATATGAACACCAAATACAACCACAGAGGGTGGTGTTATCTCAGTCTGAGTTTGTAGTAACTGCCTTTTAACCATGCACAGAAGATCTGTTATGGAGGCTAACTGCTAGCATACACAATTAAAGGGACAGTTCACCCAAATGTCATTTACTCACCCTCATGTTGTTTCAAATCTGTGAAACACAACTGTTTTTGACCATGGGAGTAAGTAATTTTCATGTGAGCTATATTCTTTAACACAACAAAATAACATCACATAGATGTAGATGTTGAGGTTTGTATTCATGTTTGATATCAGTAGAGAGGCTTATTGTCATTCTTTCCTGCTGTAAACCTTGATCTTAAATCTTGCTTCTCCTTGAAATCTTGGGAATGACAACTCATTACAGAAAGCCTCAAACACTCAGTAATGATTCAGTTCAACTTCTGTGCTTTATATTCAGAAGAAAAACAGCTGTTTCCACTGCTAGTCTCTTGAAACTCAGATGAATTATGCAGCATACCTTAGAGCCAACGGAACCATGCTGTGCCTCTAATTGGGCTGAATTTCACTGAGAGGTTATCAATAGAGGTATTTCTGGCACATTTGCTAGCAACTCTGTTAGCAAATATTTTCTGCCTTATACATTTGCCAGAAGTAGAGTCTGGAATTTAATATATATATATATATATATATATATATATATATATTTTTTTTTTTATTAAAATGATTGGTTTGTTATGGTTTGATCAGTTGACATTATAATCGCAAATGTCTCTAAGTGAATTTTTCTGGAATTTGTTTAAAACGTATGCTCAATACAATGCACAAGTTTACAAAGTTTACAAGCCAAAGCTTGTACTATATGACTGAAATATGCAGAACTTGTTGACCTGTGTATATTCTTTGCAGGCTGTTGGTGAGTGTTGCTTACTGAAAGTTATATATACACATCTATAGACGTTCTATTCTAATAGTTACATTTTGCTATTAAAAGGTCATTTAATTGTTAAAATATTTAAATGATTGAATATTAATCCATTTCATTTGAACATTTTAAAGCTTAGATTTTGGTAAAGTGGTAAAGAAACAGAAAGAAGCTGCCATAATGTCAGATGATGTAAATGCAGTTAATAAAAATAAAATCAACAAAACAAATAAAATCAACCTGTTAATTCAATAATTTTAATATTCAGTTCGCCCTAAAATTATTTGTAAGCATACGTACATCTCTGTGTTAATGTAAAATTCATATTCGGTGTCTATGCAAGCTTACAAAATATCTGTATAAGAAAAGTTGAATATAAAATATTTTCTTGTCTTTTCAGTCTTAAAGTAAGAGTTCCGCCAATGATAAAAGTTGAGAGTCTCATACAGGTTTGGAATGGCATGATGTTGAGTAAATGATGACATGTTTTTGTGTGAACTGTCCCTTTAATAGTCACAAAATGCTTGACTAATGACTCTTCCCAGAAGTAAATCAGCTAATATTATAGATGCAGGTAGCTCTTGTATGCACATTTGTTTCACAAGTACAACATCAGATGTCACAGAAAGAACAGAATAACAGAACTCCAGACAAATACATGAAAGAGAGAGAGACTGGGAGAAAACCAGCCAGCCATGAGTCTGTGGATTGTAGGAAATTGAAAAACATAAAGACTAAAGGGAGGAAGGGGCAGAACTCTGGGTTTGATTCTGCTTCAGAGGGGCATGTGGTGCCACTGACTGGCGGGTCGGCGATTAATGAGAGTTTGATTTAAGGGCTGTTCTCAGAGCAGCCGTCCCCGGCACAGACTTTGGCTTTGGTGTGGTTGCTCTTGCAGACATGTTAATCATGGCTACAGATGATTCTACCATACACTTCCAGCAGGGATGCAGTATGCATGCTGCTCGGCCCATTAATAACCTCAGAAGGCACGGCTGCCTGACTGCGTGCTGGCGCAGGAGTCGACTGATGCCGTGTGAGTGAGTGAGGCCTCCACAGATTAGATTTTTAAATCAGATTTAAAGGTTTCATTTCGCAGCTGGGTTTCATTTTGAATTTGAATTTGATTTTAAAATATAGGTTATTGCAATATATAACACATAGATAAGTCCAAAAGTCCAATACCACTAGTAAAAAATGCTTTTGTTGTGCATTTTTCTAAATTAATAAAAAAAAAATCAGGTTTAAAGTATAAAAACAAATTTAATTGAAAAGTTAAATAAAGAAATCATATATTAAGGTAAAACTTTAGTTTAAAGGGGGGGTGAAATGCTCGTTTTCACTCAATATCCTGTTAATCTTGAGTACCTATAGAGTAGTACTGCATCCTTCATAACTCCAAAAAGTATTTAGTTTTATTATATTTATAAGAGAAAGATAGTCTGTACCGATTTCTCCCGGAAAAACACGAGCGCCTAGAGGTGTGACGTGTGGGCGGAGCTAAAGAATCACGAGCGCCAGTAGGCTTTTGAGTTGAGAGCATGTGGAAGCTGTGACACAGATCCAGAGGCTGAAATTTAACAAGAGCAGCATCAGCAAAGGCGGTATGCTATGTGGTATGTACTGAAACTGTATATATTTGCTTAGCGGTTTTGGAAAATGACTAAGTTCCACTTTATGTCGTCTTTTTTTTGTTTAGTTTTTTTAAGCTGTACATGTGGAAAGTGCAGTTTGATGACAACATTGCATGTTGTTTACTTGATGTGCTTACGCGCTGATAGCTAAGTTAACAACACAGACTTTTACTCACCGCATGTGGTTCCAACACACAATCGTGACCCTTTTCCGTTGGGACTGCATTATCCTTAAGAAATAAACGATGTGCAATCCGAAATGCAGGGAACAAACAAAAACACTTGCACAACTCCGTTGATGCTCTGTAAAAATAAACTCCATCCACTGGTCCCTTAATCCTGTTTCTCTTTTAGTAATCTGTGCAGGGTTGTCCTGCCCTGGCAACCAAAAACACACTTCTTTTGTGACTTTTCGCGACGCTCTCGCTCTGATCAGGCTGTGCTCAGCCTCTCAGTGCTCTGCTATACGGGAGCGCGCGCTCTTCCGGCAGAAGAGCGCGCACTTAGGACCCATATAAGGAAATTCCGCTCCATCTAACGTCACACAGAGCCATACTCGAAAAAAACTTTCCGAAACTTGTGACAAACCGGAAGAGGTTTTTTTGGAACAAAAATACTCCTTCAAACGTACAACTTAATTTTTGAAACTTTGTCCATGTTTAGCATGGGAATCCAACTCTTTAACAGTGTAAGAAACTCAGTATGCATGAAATAGCATTTCACCCCCCCTTTAAGGAACAGTTCTCACTATTAACTAGGTCCTTACTGGCATGCACATTGCTAATATAGGGCCCTTACAATACACCCGGTGTAATGCGACAAATGTGCAGCGCAAGTATGTTTGCTAGTTTCAGTCCGACGCCATTCGCATTTTCCCATCCAGCGCCATGTCGTTTAATTAGCAAATGCATTTGCACTCATTTGTGCACCCATGGGAGTGCTGATCTAAAAAAGAGGTTTGTTCAGGCGCTTTGCTGGCACAATGGTATTTTAAGGAGCAGAAAATAGACTGCGCCATAGACCAACTCAACTCAAACCTGGTCTAAAGTCTGGCGCAATGTTTTTTCTTTGTTATTTAAAGAGCGTGTTAGATAGGAGTAACCTAACCCTAACCCTAGAGAAACATGCTTATGTGACTGAAACACAATATAGACTGAGTCACAAAATACTGTGTCAGAATACTATCTATCTATTGTCTTTCTGTCTGTCTGTAAGGTCTAGGTTCAGCGCACAAAGACTGACCGTTCAGCATTCTCCATTTACCCGTATCCCAGTGTAAGTAGAATAAATGTTTGGAAGGATACATTTTAAGTTAGATCATTTCACTGCCTTGAGACTTTCCATTTCCCAGAAGGCCAATGAGATAATCTGCTGGGCTCTGTACGGTTTGTTATATCCGTTTTAGGCAGAGCCTATAAATTGCTCATTTACTTACTTGCAGGGGTCTCTCAGATGGCTTTCCTCCAGTGAAACGAGTGAAATATACACTGTGAAGGCTGTTGTGATCTGTCTGTCTGCACTCCAGATTAAGTTTACCAGAAGGCCAGGCCTGAAAGCTTACACTGCTACACCCACAGCTCTGTCACCATGAAAAAACATACATTACCCTGTTTGGCTTGGCTGTTTAAGTGTTCACACAAAACAACGTGAGACCCAAACAGCGGTCTCAAGGGCATCAGAAGAGTCCTGCACTCCCCTTATGCTTTCTTTAGTGGGAATGCAGGTCATGTAACAGCTCATCAAGGCTGGCATGTAGTCAGAGAAAGAAAGTCTTAACAGAGCAAAAAACACAGAGGGGAGAAATCAGCCAAGGTCAGACAGGGCCAAATGCCTGCTTCCTGAACCAATCCCACCCCACCACCTGACACCCTTCCTCCCTGCTCGCCTGCTTAACATTACGATCAGCTCGCTGATGGCTGACCTCATCAGAGAGAGCAAGGGTTCAGTGGGGTTTTGTGCACGGCTACAGACAATCCCTCACAGAAAAGCCCAGCATGAGCCCTTCGGCCCAGTGGTCCAGGCCCTCTGCACGCAGTCGACAGCAGCACAAACAGCTCAGTGTTTTGAGGCTACTCAAATCACTTCCAAGCACTTAATGTAGGGCACGTTCACTGATGAATGTGGTGAGGTGGGATGGGTTCAGATGAGGCCGCTTCTGCTTGTCTGACATGATCGAATGCTCCGCTCCCAAGGGAAATCTCCCCACAGGATGATCAGCACCCCATGCAAACCACCTTTCTCAAAACAAATGGACTTGTTTGTAGATGGGGAGCAGGGCGTCTCTCTGGCCCAAACATCCTGACTGTTTGGGTGTTTTTATGAGCTGTTTATACTTGTCGATTTATCACTATGCTTGGTAGTTCACTTAATTATTTACCATGTACTTTCAGCTTGCAGTAGAATCCCAGTGTTTGGATTTTTAGATTCTATTCTGAGTTTTATTCAACCTAGGCTTGCTAGAAAATTGTGATAATAGTCAAACACCATCAATTTTTACTTCTTTTCTCACAAATCGGATTCACAAAGATTATTGATTAATAAAGACTATGGATTATTGATTATTTACACAGTTCAACAATAATATGGTATGACTACAAAACACTTTTTTGTGTGTGTTTGCATCATAACCAGCTCCACATGTATGGCTTTTCTGATATAGTAAACTTGCTCGGTAGCTCACCTGGTACAATACTACACTTTTAATAGAGAAGATCTCAAGGACTTGTAGAAGCAAGCTAAAATGGCACAGTTACAGTCCTTCAACAAATGCATTTTTTCTAACATTTGATTTTGTTAATAGAATTGGTTTAGTGTTTAGTGTATGTTGCGCACAGAATATGATATAACATTAACCTTTTAGCGCCACTATCTGGACATTTAATTTCCTAGATGCCGCAATATACAACAACCAACTTAATAAAATGCAGCTAAATTCAAGTTAATTCAAGTTAAACACAAATTGATTGCCACTCACTGACGATTTCACTTTGAAAGTGCTGTGAAACATTCAAGAAGCAGTGTAATACCATTTTGCAGAAATCATGTTTTTTCCACTGAGTCTGGGTTGGTTTAATTTCAGTGTTACGCCAAAGAATTTAAACACCTTTTCGTGAGAGAGATTCATGGTGTTGTCAATTAATTTTTGTCATAGCATGAACATGGATCACTTGACGCAAAGTCTATTTAGCCATTGGTTTTTTGAGACATTTTAGAGGGGTTCTATGAAGGCAAGCACTTACAGACTCAATATCCCATTTTTAAGTCTCATTAATATAGTGCTGACAGCCCTGGGGAAGCCCCGAAGAACACTTTTTTTGTGTGCATTAAAAATGAGGATCTGAAAAGGAAGGTCTCCTTCTTTGAGTAGACACTGTTTTCTGCATTTAGCATTTGCCATCCTTTCCTTTCCTGTCCTTTGAAAAGTAAAGCCCATCTGCTACCCAGTGCAGAAAGATCTTGGTCATTAGCTGTACTTAGGCTATTGGGGAGAGAGGGGGAAAAAAAGGTCCAGCAGGAAAATTTAACATCTCCCATATGCTTTCTAAAATCAGCCATTTGTGCTCTAAGCCAAATAGTGGGTTGCACTATTTGTTCATGTGCTTAGCCTCTGCTGCTGGAGTCATTTTTCCAATCTGTGTTGAGCGTCTCCTGCTGAACTTTCCTTCACACAATAGCGTAGCAGAGGCCACAGAAGAGTGCTGGAAAGCCCCACCCTAACCTCTGAAGCTGATGACAGGGTAGAAAAGTACTCTGTCAATCCCAAACTAGCATTATGCTCACAACTGATGATTTGAATGTTCATGTTTCCTGTTTATGACACAAAATGATACAAATCTGTAAAGTGTTTTGAATGGTATACTTATGGAAGTCATCTTCACCTGAGATTAAGTTTAAAATAAAGGCATATTGTGAATGATTAAGTTGCAGTTATGAGAAATAAATTGCAATAAGTTTAATTTTTGAGATATTAAGTAGCAATATTGAGATTGAAAGTTGCATATGCCTTTTTGTTGTGCTTTGTTTGCCTTATTTCAAATTATTCACTGATTCAGCATTGATACATAGAAGCTTGTTTATTCTATAATACATGCTGCTTTCTGAACCACATTTATGTGAGGAGCACAGTTTAAAAAAAGCCATTTATTTGCTCAATCAAGCAGGGAAATTTAAATGGTTGACACATTTTAACTGCTTGGCTGATTGCTGTGTATTTTGCTCTTCTTTTACAGTTTGCTTTGTGAATTGGTCTCACCCTCCCGTCGCTCCTTGCTAATTGAAAGTGAGTGATTACCATGGACTGCTAGATGAGATGACATCCTCCCCTTTTCAGTGGAGGAAAGTAGCCTTCTGTTTTGCATATGTTTAATTGATACATTATTCAAATCTCATTGGTGAGGAACCAATCAGGATGGAATACTGAAAGCTTTTATTTCATCAGTGCACAAAACAAAACAAGATTAAATCAGAAGTACTCTGAATGATGCCTAGAGGCCTCTGGGCTAAACATGTTATTTTCTGAGAACAAAGTACATAGAGAGACTCACATAACTCATATTAGATGCAATTCCAGTTCTTGGAAATGTTGCCATTTTTTTTTTTTTTTTTTTTTTTTTTTTTTTTTTCAATGTCTCTAAACCTAAAATATTTTACATTTATGAATACATTGAGTTTAGAACATTTCTAATTCATGTTGAAGTTTCTTAAGATGAAGGTTTCATATCTTATATTTATTTTGTTTTATTTCACCTTTATTTAAATGAATGAAAGACAAGTTTAAAAGTTTTTGTGTCACTACAGGTTTGGAAAAACATTGTAATTTTTTAAGCTTCCCTTAAAAGCTGTGTTTAATTTCCTGAGTCTAAATCCTGTTTATTTCAGTGTATTTCTACTGCTTCAGTTCATGCTGGCTAAATCTTTTTTTTTTTTTTTTTTTTTTTTTTTTTTTCTAAAAGTATTTAGTTGTGAAGAGATTAAACAATAGCCAATGATGTAGACTGGAGGTGGACCTGAATAATTCATCGGTCTGGCTGTGTTCCTGCTCTTCTGTGTGATAATGAAAGGGACCCTCTGGGACCTTGGTATCTGCCGGTCAGTGATTCACATAACACCCAGCAGACAGATAACCTGCACACAGAGGCAGGCCTTTGATTGTTTCTACAGTTTTATATTTTCTGCACTCTATTAAATATTTATTCGAGACAGTTGCTCACAAATTATCAGTTGCAGCCATTGGCCGGCTCTTGCTCCTGCCCCTGCATTCGAAAAAGTTTACGTTTGTAGCTCCTTGCTCAGAGAGAGTGTTGTTTAGGTTTTTCCCTCGTTTTGCCGCAAGCCTGGGTTTGATGCTCAAGTTTTGATGTCGGCGTTGGCTCTGACTGTTAGGTGTCTCATGTCAAAGTACTCAGTAATTCCTCCTCTCATGCCCTGTGGCACTTCAATCACCACACGGCCAATCTGCACTCGAAAGATGAGTCTGCAACAGCTTCCAGATATGGAGTGCAGCTTTTCTCCCTCCTCTTTTCCCTACATAAATACTTTGTTCCTTGTCTGAACTTTAGGTATGTGGGGTTGTTCCATACTGACTTGTTTGGCAGTCTGGGGCTTTTCTGTTAGTGGAGCTCAGCGGGCCTTTGCCCCCACCTCTTCGTTTTCTATGTGAACGTGAATGCCACACAGTCCTGCCTGTGGTAATTAAACCTCTTGGGCAGCAGGAGGTGAACTAAGGCTCAAAATCCACACAGTGTGTCCGCCAATGACCCCCTGCAATCTTCGGTAAATCCACCACCCCCTCTGGCTGTGAGAGTCCTGTTTGGTTACACATCACCGGCTGGATAAACAAAACTGTATAGGAAGACGAGAAAGGAGGAGCAGTGGAAACACGATGGAGGCAGTCTTATTAAAGGGCACCAGAATCTGGCTACAACAAACATAATGTGAAATTTGTGTGCACGCCAGTAAAACATCTCAAATGTGTGCATATCACTGTTTAATGTGGTATCAGGCAGTGAAAATAAATTCAGGAACTTTTAATTGAATGAAGGCAGTTGGTGTGTTTGATTTTGGCTCGACTGCTTGCTCATTTCCTATTAATGAAAACTAAAGAGTCCCAGATTCACTTTAAACATTACATTACTTCTATCTCAGTCATTGATTTCATTTTATTTATATATTTTTTTTTAAAGAAATTGTACTTTTATTGTACTTTATTAGCAAAGGTTGCATTACTGCATTAAACTGATCAAGTGACAATAAAAATTATCATCAAATAATCATGAAAAAAGTAGCACAACATTTTTCAAACATTGATAACATTGATAATAAGAAATATTTCACAATATTACTGATTTACTCCATTTTTTGATGAAATAAATGCAGCCTCGGTGAACATAAGGCACTTTTTCTTTCAAAAACATTTAAACATCTTATAGACCCCAAACTTTTTGAACAGTAATACTAATATTTAGTTTTATCTATCATACTCATATAGATACTTTGGATGTTTATATTTACAGTAATAAAGCTACAGCAGGTTTATGTGTAGTGGAGCAATAGTCTTCATCTGTCTGTCAACTATACATGACACAATTCATAATCAAATATTTGAAAAAACAAAAACATGTTGTGTGTGACTCAGAGAAAGTGCACAGCACTGAGGCTAATTGTAGTCTGATGTAACATGTACCACACGCTGGATGAAAACCAGCATTATCTAGATCTGTTCATCTGACTTTGCAGAAGCTGAATGATTTCAGTTAGAAATAAAGCATTTACATTTGCACAAAGACAAATTATTGCTGTAGTCCAACTCGAAAACAAACCATTAAAGTGCACTTAAAGTACACTTACTGTGGAGAGAGGATGAGAAAAAACACTGTCTTAAAATAGTGTTTGCTGTGAAGGCTTGTAACGGACACACTCTGGAATCGTTCATTCTCACCATTCAGCACTCAAGCAATCAAAACAATGTCCTGTGCAGTACATTTTTTACATATTGTATATCTTTAAAAAATAATGTCTTGTTTTCAACCGATCCTGTTCCTGTTTCCTCTCCACCAGCATTTGCCAGTGAATTGAAGAGGTCACACTTGCTCACCCTACAATTGTACCAGGATGTTAGCTGTAAAACTCAATGAGTTAACACACTCCATGTTGTCCAATTTGTTACAGCCACAATTTTTATAAGCTGGTTTCTCATTATCTCCATCCTTTAACTATGACCCCTGCTATCTCTGTTTTTATACTAAACAAGGAACAAAACTCTGTGAACTGCCTCATCTAAGCAGATGTTTAATGGATGCATTGTTTATATGATGCTTATGTGCTGTTGTCTTCCTAACAAACTTAACCAACTAGACTTCCTTGGTCAAAAGGATGACCTTTTTTTCTGAAGCTTATTGACCAAAGAAGTCTTGGTAGTTTATGTAGTCAAGGAAATAATCCACCAAAAAATGAAATGTACTTAGGCCATTAATGTGGATGAGTTTCTTCACTGGAACAAAGTTGCAAAAATGTTGCACATCTCTTGCTTACCAATGGGTGCCCATCAGAATGAAGTTATTATGGACTGATATTTTGCCCAGAATTGTTTTTGATTTGGATATTGGATTAAATTTTAAAATGCCTTAATGGTAAATTTGTTCCCTAAAAACATGCAACTTTTCACCCAGCTTTTAAGACATTAAATGATGGACTGGAGTTTTAATGATTGCCATGTTTTTATCAGCTGTTTGAACTCGATTCCATTGGTGAGTGAGTGATACAATGCAAAATTTTCCAGTATCTGTTTCCTGAACAAACTCGTCTGTCATGGAAGGCCCGAGAGTAAATTTTTGGTGAACAATCCTTTAAAGGTATACTTCACCCAAAGCTAAAAATTCTGTCATTTACTTACCATCATGGTAATTTTCTTCTGTGGAACATAAAATAAAATATCTGTAAAGATTTTTGTATACAAAAACAGTTCAAATATTCCTCAAAATATCTAATAAAAAGTACTGGTTTGGAACACATGAAGCTGAGTAAATGATGACAGAATTTTCATGAACTATCCCTTTAAGAAACCTGACTTGGGCACAGCTAGACCAGAACTAAATCAGCATAGACCAATGTGGAAATACATACAGGGCTAATATAATTTGTTTTAGCATGGAATGACCTGATCATTCCACAATACGAAAGTGCCACATGGCAGTATTCTTCCCTCCTCCAACGGGCACAGCTGCAAACATCACATGGATGTGATGAAAGTTGAATGTTCAGTCTCTTGTCCAATGAAATATTTAAAAGGAGAATCCACTATTCTTTATTTCATGTTTTTCTTTCCTATTATTCACTCACGCCCATGGATATAGCTCTCGCATTACAGGATGGAAACATTTGAGTAGGTCTCTGAGGGC